>NC_142929.1:36630775-36923275 GCF_046866305.1 Octopus bimaculoides | reverse complement strand
CTACTTCATTTAACTTAACCCTTTTCATACCAACTCACTTGAGACTGCCCCTGATCTCATAATACAAATTTTCTGTTTTAAAGTGATCTAAATTAAAATCTTTCATCAAAATTTAATGTTGTTTATGTTCCAAACACCAGCTTAATAATAACAAAATTATTTTACTAAATTCTTCATTATTTTCCAGATTTTTTTTTAAACGAAGGCAATATGTTTCAACAGAAATATGGTAACTAAAAGGCTAATTGATCTCATTGATAATTAACATGAGGTACAGGATGGGTGCACATAGTTGGCTTGGTGGCAGGAAATGAGTAAAGAATGCCATACACACACACACACACACACACACACACACACACACACACATATATCTATATACACACATACAGAATGAGAGAGAAAGAATCATAGAAATAGAAGTGTTGGAGGAGGATAGGGAGTAGTTAGAAAGAGAGGGAAGGAGCAGTATAGTATTATGACTATATTTAATGTTTAACATCTACTATTTAGCAAATGTCCCCTCCTCCATTATCTCAGATTCATCAGAATTTTTATTAAAGGTGTTCCAACCATAATCATCCAGCCTGTTTTTTTTTTGGGGGGGGGGCATAGTATATCTATATTACCAATGCGTCTTTTTTGTCTGTTTTAAAATAATTGAAAGTGAACTGAGGAAGATTAACACTTGTTTCTAACAGACCAGCTCCATATATAACAGGTATTAGAGTGTCTACAGAGATTCTCTATTTGGTTTGTCTAACATCTATTATGGGTTGAATAAGTCTGGTGTATAGTACATCACCATTTCTTTTAATCCTTTCTCTATCTTGTCTGTGAGCCCAACATCCTGACTTCCTCACTTCATTTCATCCCTTCCTCAGCCTTCTAGCACTGCAGTTGTTATGGTTGCGTTATGATAGTTGTCATTTAAACTTAGCCCATTTTGATTAAGTAGATCTATGAGCATTCCAACTGTAATCACCAAGCCTCTTTTTCTTTTTTAAGCATGTTCTTCCTTTCATAAAATTATAAGGCGTAATTTGAGAGAAATTTGGCTGGTATTTCACATAATTATCTACAATTTAGTTCATCTATTAAATGTTGTTAAAGAAGAATTATTTTGTTTTCCGGATTTTTTTTCTTTTTTTTACTGAAAGTGTTATGTTTCTTCGTTACACTTATTAATTGAAGCCTTGTTATCATATGTCAAAAGATGAATGTTATCATGTGTTGGTAACTCCAAAAAGATGAATGAACACCCATGATATCTATCTTTGTAAAGAAATTCACAAAAGAAACATTTTTGTTAAGTGAGAAGATCGTAGTGTTATGCAAAAAAAAAATGTTCTTCACTTTCTCTCCCATGTTAAGTTAGTTGGTTTCTGTCAATCCCTATCATCTCTTCTTCAAAATCTTTTCGCTTAGGTTTCCTTTTTTAATCATAAGTCTTCATTATCATTGTTTTTTTCTCTCCATCTGTATGTCTGATCTCATTAATTTATTTTTAATATCTAACTTATTGTTAAGGTTTGACTTCTAAACTTGTTGGCAGCTAATAAATTAGATGCACCTGGTAGTGGCATTGCTACAGTGTGTGTCACACAGAGCAGCCCTTCAATTTTCCACCCCACCCATTGTACAGGCTTTTGCAGCAGACCCAAAAGTGCCCCTCCCATAAAAGTGTCACTCCCCACCACACACACACACACACACAAGCTATGCCACTGGTATTTGGCATATTTGCTGAGTAGAACTACTAATTCATTGAATTAAAAAAAAGAAGTTACCTTCTCAAGTCAAGCCAGCTCATAAGGCTGGTTTCCCAGTTTCATGGCATATAAATTCCCCACCTGAATGAGATGCCAGTCTATTGCAGTATTACTCATTTTTGCCAGCTGAATGGACTTAATTCATTGAATTAGAAATGAGTGGCTGAGTTTTCCATAGACATTTGTACGCTGAACTGAATACTTAGGCAAAAATTAGTCTAAAATTGCATGTGACAAGGTTTGCCTCTTAAATTGTATATGTAATTTATTCAAAGGGCTTCTTTTGAGTCTTTTTAACAAACTGTGCTTGCATTCATTAACAAAGCTTTGGTAAATGTGAGACTATAGCAGAAGGCACTTGCCCAAAGTATTGTGCTGTGGAACTGAACCTGTGACTTCATGATTGCAAAGCAAACTTGTTAACTACTCAACCATACTTACCTTCTAATAACTTAGTTGACCTTATCAAGAACTTTATCTTTTGTGGAAATTCATGACAATCTAGAACAGTGGTTCTCAACTGGGGTCCATATGACCCCAGGGGCTCCATATAAGATTTTTAGGGGTCCATGGAAGCAAAATAGTAAATTTGGGGGATCTACAGTAATATATCAAGGGTCCATGAAAAACTTTTGCATTAGATGTATCTATTGCAAGATGCAGCTAGGTTTGTTTTGCAAATATTCTACAAAGTTCAACCTATGCAAGTGAATGAGCCAGTAAAAAATAAAATTTTGAAAAAGAATCTATAAAACTAGATTTTAAACATTGAATGGCTATGGGGGTCCACTAGAATGAAACAGTAATAAAAGGGTCCATAGGCAAAAAATGGTTGAGAACCACTGATCTAAAGAACTGTAATAAGTGATCAAATATCATTTGGCCACCACCTTTAAGTGGCTGGTTAACCTATTACCCATATATCTCTCAGATCACACTGTACCATCTTATGAAAGGAAGAACACATGTGAGGGGGTACCCAAAAGAAACCAGAATTTTGCAATATTATTTTATTCACTTAGTTTTGCATATTTACACTTTTATCACCTTCAACGTATTCTCCATTTCAAGCAATGCATCGGTCCAGGCATGTTTTCCACTACCTGCAGCAATGCCAGAACTATTGCAAAGTTATACCTTCTAATGCCTCCGTCATTCTTTTCTTCACCTCTTCCACATTTGCACATTCCGTAGTACCAGCTTTTGTCAGTGATGACCTACGAAAAAAGGTATGGATCAACTTCCAACTGTTCTATGAGTTCATGACAGGCATTCAGTCCTGAGTGTTTTTGATCTTCCATGAGCAAGTAAGGCACAAATTTTGCTGCAAATCTTTTTGTTTGCAATTCGTCACTCAAAATTCATTGGCAGGTGCTCCAAGACACACCAGCCATAAACAAGTTCGTCAATTGTTTGGTAACAGTCCTCCAAGATCAGTTCATGAATTTTTGTGATGGTTTTACTTGTTCAGGGGGGTTGAATGTCATCCCGAATGAGATTGTTCTTCAAGTGATAAGCGATCATTCCTAAAGTGTGAAAACCACTTGTAAACTTGTATTTTGCTCATGGCAGTGGCTTTGTAAGTTGATTGAAGCTTGAGAACTGTTTCAGCCACCATTTTCCCAAGCAGAAAACAGAATTTCAAGGAAGCACAATGTTCTTTCATTTCAGCCATCACAAAAATTGATGAACAGGGGAGAAACATTGCAAAATAAAGATGCACCATCTGGCAGTACAATGTCACATGCCAGTCAGCAGACTGATGCCTGGAGGTTGCATCAAGTGGCTTCTAGAAGTGGAAGCCCAACCTACAATGGGTTTTGTCCCACAGAGAATGTTTCCAGTTACTTTTGGGTACCCCCTCATATAGTCATCAATACTCTACAACCTAAAATACAAAGTTGAGATCCAGATTCAAATGACTTTGTTTGTGAGTCAGCTCATTAAAGGCCAACATGTGGCTAAAAACAACAACAAACATATCTTCAAGCACATAAACAACATGACTGTACTGCATCATCATCCAACCACCACCACCACCACCACTACTATAACACCAACAGCAGCACAACATTATTGTACATTGAAAGTATTTGTTATATAAACGTTTTATTGCAAACTCTGTAAATGTTGGTTTTATATTTCAGCTGACATCTTTAACAAAGGAAGACAAATCATTAATCATTAAAATATTTCATTAATGTTGGTATCCACAAATTTATTTATTGTCCCAAGTTACTGATGAAGTTATTTCTTCATAACTTAATATACTATGATAATAACATATAAAGAGTTAGACAATGAGAAAAGATTATGTATTTTTAGTAGTTGGCGGGATGGTTGGTTGGCTAGCTGGCTGGTTTCTGGTAGTAATTATGGTACAAATAATGACTCTAAACTATGTAGCCTAAATATTTCTTCTAACATAAATATTAATATGTCTATAATAATTTCTTATATTGGCACAAAGCAAGGAATTTGATAGAGATGGGTGTAGTTGATTTAATCAACCATAGTATTAACATGAAGGATGAAAGCCAAAGTTGACCCCGACAGAATTTTGAACTTAGACCAGAAAGAGATGTAAATAAATATTGCAATTTGCACTGTTTCTGCTTGCCCACTTCCTTCAATGTATAATCAGTAATAATAATATAAACATTAATGTCTACAAAACATAACGCTTGAAGCTTAATGACAATAGAAAATGATGGTCTGTCTGACAGCGGTTTACTATAAACACACAAATAGAATATAGTCACCATTTTTATAAGATAAACTTAAACATTGTTTTATAATATAAATGTTTGTTTTATAATATAAATGTTATGAGCTTTTGAACAACAGTTTATAAATAGTGTTTATATTGTTTATAAATAGTGCAGAAAATGTGAAATAAATAGAAATACTGCAGAAGTATGTTAATTGTATATTCTATAAATAGAGAGATAGATATATAGATAGATAGCTAGCTAGCTAGCTAGATAGATAGATAGATAGATAGATAGAGAGAGAGATAGATAGACAGATAGACGGACAGACAGACGGACAGACAGACAGACAGACAGACAGATGTAGGTATTGTTGTGTGATAAGATATTTCCTTCTCAGCTACATGATTTCAGCTTCAGTCTCACTAAATGGCATCTTGGGCACTCAAAGCATTGTGAGTGGATTTGGTAGACAGAAATTGAAAGAAGCCTGTTGTATATATGTGCATGCGCGCGCGCATGTGTGTGTCTGTGTGTGTGTGCATGCTAGTCTTTGTGTTTGTCCTCCACCACAGCTTGACTACTAGCACTGGTCTGTTTACATTCCAGTAACTTAGTGATTCAGCAAAAGAGATGGATAGAATAAGTACCAGATCTAAAAAGAAAAATATGCACTAAGGTTAATTTGTTCAGTTAAACCCTTTGAAGCAATTCTCCAGCATGGCTGCAGTCCAATGACTGAAACAAGTAAAAGATACACACACATGCACGCACAAACACATGCACACACACACACACACACACAGCTTTTAAAGGGGAAGAGGGAAAATGGCAAGCAAAAATGTTAGCCTTTTGACATTCATTAGAAGACATTGAAGGGTCTAGCTTATTTGAAGGGGACACACATGTATGACATCAATCAAGTCAATCCCTACATGGATATTAACTCCTAATTAATCTCATTCACCCAAGAGAATGGATGGATTCTTTCAAATTGCAGTAATCAATGTAGAAATTCCTCATGAGGAATGCAGGTATACAACAGCATCACAAAAAGGTTTGTGGTTACACAGAGTGATGTTATCAGAAGTGACATCAAAATATTGCCTAATAATATTTTTATGCTGTGTTTCAGCAAAAATCTATTACATTTTATGAAAAATATCTCTCTAATTATCTCAGCCCAGAAAAATCCTGAAACGGACACTTCACCTTAGCATAATACTAAATGATAAGACACTAAGAATTACTTTCAAAGAGAATAAGGAATGCTTTCTTGGGGTTTAGGACAACAAGTCAGTAGACTGAAAATGAGAAAAATAGTTGAAAATCACACAATTTTGCACTGTACCTCTCTTTCTCTTTCTCTCTCTTTTTGTCTCTCTCTCTCTCTTTCTCTCTCTCTCACTCTTTTCCTCTCTCTCTCTTCCTCTCTTTCTTCTATGTATATGTTTGTATCTGTGTGTTTGTGTATGCATGTTTGTGTGTGTTTGTCTGTCTGCCTGTCTGTGTGTATGTGTGTATGTATATGTATGTATGTATGTATGTATGTATGTATATGTATGTATGTGTATGTGTGTGTGTGTGTGTGTGTGTGTGTGTGTGTGTGTGTGTGTGTGTGTGTGTGAATAGACATGTGTACATGCAATATCTATCCCATCCTAATTTCTCATCAATGAATGAAGATTTAAAAGAATAAAATAAAATAACAAGTAAATATATATAACAACATATGCATGCGTATATAAATTTATCTGAATTGAACATCCGGATGACAAAATGAAAGTGTCACTTTACTTCAATGGAATACCTGCTTTTTGCATGTTCCATTGAAAAAACTTGTAAGGGGTGAAATTCAGGTTGGGTCAAAGTGCGACAAGCACATAAAATGTAATTTTAATGTGACATACACATACAAACACACATACATACACACATACATATATGCACACATACATACATACACACATACACACATACATACATACATATGTACACACATACATACATACATACATACATACATACACACACATACATACATACATACAAACAAACAAATATCTGTACCTATTATCATAGATGCACTGGGTTATGCAACAGTAGATTTGTACAAAAGCCTAAAAATGCCAGGGTCTCAAAGAAAGAACAAAATAGATTCACCTCCACATGCAATTGTACAGTAGGAATTTATAGAACATTTCAGGGATTCTCTGAATGTCCTGGACAAAACATATTCACTCATATAAAGAGTAATGAAGTACAGGGTGCAATGAATAAATTGTCATCTAAATTACGCAAAAATGAAAATAACTGACATCTCATTTTAACAGATATATTTACCAAAATTACATTAAAATATCTTGAAATACTAAAGAGTAAATTCATTCAATAAAATCGCCATTGCCTTCAACCACTGCCTCCAGACAACCTCAGAATCTTCTGCAACTCTTCTGGATGGTCACCTTGTTTAAGTTGGTGAATGCTGCCATAACCGTTGCCTTCAATTCATCTTTGGTGTTATAAGTTTTGTTGGTCTCTCACTCAATTGCACCCCCATACATAATAATCAATGGGGTTGCAATGTGGCGAGTTAGGTGGCCAAATTTGGGGGTGATTTGGTCACAGAAATTGTCTGACAGCTATGACTGGGTTCTCCTGCTTGTGTGGCATGGTGCAGAGTCCTGTTGCCAGACATAGGGTCTTCCAGCAGCCACCCTCTTGACCCAGGGCAGCATTAATTCCTCCAGGCACTTGATGTAGGCCTCCATGTTGAGTCTGAGGCCGTGTGGGAAGATGAATGGAGGCATAACATTGCCATCACTAGTGATCACTCCAAACATCATGATGTTGACTAGATGTCTAATTTTTATCACTCTCAGTACATGTTTTGGGGACATAGCAAGTCAACAGTTGTTCTATGTGTTCACCATCTGATCCTGACCGAAATTTTTCTCAGCTGAGTAAAACCAAAGCATGTTTGGTTGGAGGGGGACGCTTGAGTTTGTTCAAAAGCTTTGTATAGCATGGTCTTTCCTCTTGTCCTTGATGGCTTGAGATAAAAAATAGGCCTTTTCTCATGTTATATGAGGAATACCAAATGTCTTCATGCACTACCTACCTAATAAGAAACTCAGACACTCCCATGTTCCTGGAAATGGACCTGATTGACTTGGGGGGATCATTGTCAATCACGGCTTGGATCTCACCAACAAATTCAGGAGTTCTTTTCTAATCAGAACAATCAGAGCAAGTTTTCCAAGCTGCCATACTTTCATAATCACTATTAGACTCATCCAACTCTTTCTGAATCCTCTGCATTGTCCTCAGATTGACACCGAAACACTCTGAAATGTTCGTATTGGAGCTTCTGGCACGAATACCAAGCAGTACAGCATGACATTTCCAAATTTCTGGCAGAGTGATTTATGTCATGTTTTTTTCTCACAGATGGTGCCCAATTGACCCTACTATACCATGTAGTCAGCAAAATCAAAGACAAACAATGTGCATACACGAAATTAAAAATATGAAGTGGCAACAATTTACCCATTGCACCCAGTACATGCATATGTATACTGAGGTGACATATAAACCAAGACCTGTACATGAATACAAGGTTTATTACACACACTCAGAAACTGACATATCCACAAATCCCAAGAGTTGTTTTGGCTGCAGCAAAAGGGTCTTTTCACTTTTTTAGTAACTGGCTGAAATCTACAAATGAGAAAACAAATCCCAGATACACATATGTATGTGTGTAGCAGCCTACCTAAGTACATGCACACACACACCTAAGTACATGCACACACACACTTAAGTACATGCACACACACACACTTAATATAACATACACCATAAATAATAGCACATGAATCACAATCTTTTCAATGCAATGTGATAGTTTATTAACCCTAGAAACTAATACAAGTGATTTATGCAAGGTAAAGTAATCTGAGAAGCAATTTACTATTTACTGTAGATTGTAGAGGATATAGACAATTATCCACTAAGCAATAAGAGATATGATGTATAACTCTTTATATTCTAACTGTACTTGTACATATCAGTAGACAAATATCTCCTTTGCTATGCAGCAATTAATCATATCCTGTCATTACTTCTATGTACAGATAACTGCTAGTTTCTTTAAAACTCAACAGATGACGTTACAATATACATTGCAGCTGTTGATCATGAAACATAGTTGTCACATTGAACATGAGTAATACTGATTATTGTAGGTATTGATACAATATTGGCTAAAACTTTAATGTGCATCTGTATTACTATATAATTTTAATACTTTATAAAAAATTGTTGGAATAAAACTTGAAATATTGTTGAGCTACTCATTTTTCACATGTAACCTCATGACAATGGATTGTTATGCATCTGACACCTGAATCAGGCATCTCCTAAACAACAGATGAGCCATGAAAGACTCAAACAGCAAGTGAAGAATAGCAAATGCACTACCTCTATTACATGTTCTGTGTGCCCTGACAAGTGAGAAAACTAAAAATGTGTTAGCATTTTATTATTGCAGCCACATGGGAAATTCAAAATGATGCAATAGAAAAACCACCATTTCGTTTTCCTAAGAATTTCCAGTCTTGACTTGTGCTGGACTTGGATTTTATTGAGACAGGGCTGCATCAAACAACCAGCCTCACTTACATCCTAGACGTCCTAGACCAGTAGCAAAGAGGTTGAGATGATTGAAAATATACCAAAGATGCAATAGGATAACCAGTCATCTACATGTCTCAACTCTCTCTGAGGCATGCATTTCCCAGCACTGTTACTGAATATCATCTCCCAGTCCCTTGGAACTTAAACTCTTATGGTTGAGTTTCCTATGCCTAGACTGTTGGAAATTCAGTCTTCATGGACATATAGTACCATATGACATACAGTACCAAATATAGTATATTTTCAATATACTAATACTATATGTTTATAATTTATGTATATACACAGTGATGAAGTGAAGGCACATAACCTAGTGTTAGGATGATGAACTCTTGATAGTTAGGTCGTGGGTTCAATTATTGGACCAAGTAGTGCTTTATGTCTTTGAGTAAGGTACTTCATTTCATGTTGCTCTTAGTACTCAGTTAATAATGAATACGAGTGGCACCCAAAGATTAACCTTGTAACAGATACTTCCTGTTCAGAATGAGTCGTGTATTCTCAGCCTATACACTTTGAGAATTTGAATAAGTTCTTGTCCCATGAACCTGTGGCTTAAGGCAGACAGTGATGAAAATGAAATCACTTTTCAGTTTCCTGGTTTTAGTAAGATCAATGTCTGCAAACGGAGACATTTAGTTGTGGCTCTTTTTTTTTTTTTTTCAAGTTTCTTTCAATAAGAATTTACTTGTGTATTTATTATTATCATCATCATTATTATTATTATTATTATTATTATTATTATTAATATAGAAAGGATTGAGGTAACTCCTCCTGAAGATATAGAGTCAAAATTAAAAGAAGAGTGCCATTGTTATCTAGTGAACGATATTATTATTATCTTATTATTATTCTATTATTATTATTATTATTATTATTATTATTATTATTATTATTATTGATGCATAAACTAGCGGTTAGGGTAATGCACTCATGATCACAAGATAGTGGTTTCAATTCCTAGACCAGGTGGTGCATTGTGTTCTTGAGCAAAACACTTCATCTCACATTGCTCTGCAATCACTTTGACACTGATATGTGATACACCGGGCACCTGTTCAGGCAAAGTTGATTTGATGGAGGGAGTGAGCTAATGCACAGTACATACATTTGATTACTATAAACAAATCATATGTGCAGATGGTTTGGTAAAAGTTGAACACTCATACATTATCTTCAATGGGAGAGTCCATTATCATTATTATTATTATAAAACATCCAATTAATTTACAGTTTACTATACAGTAAAGGGTTTCAGTACTCTGGTTGAACTTTATCAACTCCTTTATTGTGTTTAAAATTACTTGAAACAAAGCAGGTGTATTTCAAACAGAAATATGATGAATGTGTTAATCTGTCATGGAAACTGTACCACAGTATATAATTATTTGAATTAGTGTATCATTCTACCTTGCCTTTTATCTATTTGAACCTTCTTTGTATTCCTCCTTGGTTTCTCCTTTTCTCACACTATCCCTGTTATTTGGTTGTCTCCACTAAATCAAGTCTCCAAGTATTTTCCCCTCATTTCTCCAATTTCATGCAAAGAAAAAGAGCAACAAAACATTTTACTGCTTATTCCTCATGGCAAATAAACTTTCTCCCATTCTTATAAACTTTATATTGATTGATTATTATCACTACTGACTATCAACTATTTCCAAGAAAGTGAAGGAGCTGTTTGGAAACTATTACTGCCATAAGGGAGTAATTTTAAATTCTTTAAAAACTTTAAAATTAAAAAAACACACAAAAAAACCCCCAGAACTACTGATATCTTTCATAATAACTCATTATTACTAAAACTATATTTAATTAAAATTTTGGTGATATTGGAGATTAGTGGACCAAATTAATTATAAAATGCTTTCATTATCAAAAATGTTCATTCTATAAATACTTCCATTCTTTAAATATAAACAAAAATAGCTCTTATCACGTGTGTTTGACCATTATTTTGCTCAACACAGTAGGAATTTTGTCAATCTTGCTAACCCTCATGCACACTCACGCACACGCACACACACACATGCGTGCGAGGAGATATTGAGTCGTTATGGTTTCATAACAATGAAAAAATATAAACGAGTGAATGCTACATTAGAAGAGCTATTTTACAGTTACTTGAAAGAATGTGAGTGTAGATCAAGCAATTATATTTATGAGGATGATGATGGCCTAGCATTTGAAAACAATCTTATTGTTGTATCTGTTATTTTTTACTTGCTTCAGTTATTGTACTGTGGCCATGCCAGAGCACCACCTTGAAGGGTTTAGATGAACAAATCAACCCCAGTACTTATTTTTAAATCCGGTAACTATTTCTTTTGCCAAAGTGCTATGAGTTTGTAAACAAACTAACGCTAGTTGTCAGGTGGCAGCAGGGAACAAACGCAATGCAAACACAAAGACACACACACACACACATGTATATACACAAAGGGCTTCCTCACAGTTTCCTCTCAAGGCATTGATCAGCCTGGGATTATAGTAAAAGACACAAGCCCTATAGTGAGACCGAACTTGAAACTGCATAAATGCAAAGTGAACTTCTTAACCACACAGCCATGTCTGCACTTATATGTGAACAAATATTCTGTAATTGTTTATCTATATCACTTATATGTTGTTTTTAAATTAGAAATATGATATTTATTTCTTTACATCATGAAGACTCATTTTAGACATCCAAATTCATGCAAAAACGTTGTTAAATTCACTTTTCTTTAATTTTTTGAGATGTCACAATTTTCATTGCACATCTGTGATTTGGTCATTGCCACAGTTCCACTGCAACTGTAGAACTGTAACCAGGTTACAATGTCGCAATGAAAATTTTGATACACCAAAAAATAAATTAAAGGTGAATTTAACAAAAAAGGTGAATTTAACAAAAAAGGTGAATTTAACAAAAAAGGTGAATTTAACAAAAAAGGTGAATTTTGTGTGATTATAGATGGCTGTGATAACTCTTCCATGATATAATTGCTTTAGTTCAAAGTCATTTGTTAGGCATGTAAAACTCCAAAATTTATTTCTTTAATAAAAAAAATTACTTTATTAAGATCTCTAATGATTAGCCATTTTTCATATAGAGTTTTTTTTGATAAATTAAAGTTCAGAACATCACTCTCTTGTGTCAGTCATAGTTTTGTTTTTTGTTTTATGTTATGGCCAGCAAAGTTTTCTGGGTTATTTTCATGGCCAACATCTTTCTCATAGGTTTAAATATTTTGTACTGTTATTCATACATACATTCATATATATATATATAAATATATATATATATATATATATATATATATATATATATATCATGTAAATATTGTTAGTTTTTCCAAGGCCAACTTTTTTCTCATAGGTTTGAATTTTTTGTGCTGTTATTCACACACACACACACACACACATGAGGGTACGCTGAAATGTTCCTGGCTTTGGGTAAAAGAAAATACAGGAGGATCAATTAATTATGATTTTATCCAACATATTCTCCTCTCAGATTCACACATTTATTACAGTGATCCTTCAGTTTTTCTAAGCCCTGTAAAAGAACTCAAGGTTGGGCCTCCAACCAAGCCTTTCATGATACCCTTAAAGCCAGGAACTTTTCAGAATCCCCCTCTCTCTCTCTCTCTCTCTCTCTCTCTATATATATATATATATATATATATATATATATACTACCTGAAAAACACAAAGATCGATTTTATGACACTCTCTTGCAGACTACCTCATTGACGAATGACAGGGACCTTTGTGGTTGGTGACTTCAACAGGCATGTTGGACAACATCCAGGGAGCTTCCATGGTGTACATGGTGGCAACAGATTTGGTTCCTGCAATGAGGAGGGAACCAGGCTGCTGGAGTTCTGTAATGCAAATGATCTTATGATCTGTAATACTAACTTCAGGAAACCTGCCAGTCACCTGTTCACCTATCAGTTTGGTGGGCACACTAATCAAATTGACTACATTCTCACCAGAAAATGGGAAAGATGTCTACTTATAAATGCCAAAACTTTCCCAAGTGAAGAATGTACCCCACAACATAAGTTAGTAGTTAACAAACTTCAGAACCAGGGCTAAATGGCTGCCCAGAACACAACCAGCATAGATATGAAGGGTCTGGAAGCTTAAGGATCCTCTCAATGGACAGAGATTTAGAGACGTATTAATTGAAGCTTTTGGTGATAAAGAGGAGGCTATAGCATCACATAATGTTGAGGACAACTGAAGGTTCCTATGAAACAACCTGTTAAGTGCTACTGACCAGATCTGTGACTGGTGTTAGGAAGGACATCCAGCTGTAAAAATCTTGCCAGATCAGATTGGAGCCTGGTGCAGCCTCCTGGCTTGCAAGTCCACAGTCAAACCGTTCAAACCATGGAAGACGGATGTTAAACAAGGATGATGATGATGATGATATATATATGTATGTATGTATGTATATATATATATATATATATATATATATATATATATATATATACATACATTCACACACACACACATATATATATATATATATATAAATATATATATGTATGTGTGTATGTATGTATATATATGTATATATATATATATATATATATATATATATATATATATATATATATATATATATATATATATATATATATATATACATATATACATATATATATATATATATAACGTAAATATTGGGTAAGGTGCTTCATTTCTAGCTTTATGAGTGTGCTTTGTTCCAAAAAAGTATTATTCTATATTGTCTTGAAAGTTTATAGAATTCTTATGATCTCAACTTTATATATATATTTTATATCCTTGTATTGGATATATAATATAATGAAGAGAGAGGAAGAAAGTATATACACAATGCACTACTATTACTATTACATTTGACTAAACACTCTATATCAAAGGCACACAATGAACTGCTTCCAGCACAACTGCCAATCATTCACAGTTCTTTGTTTTATAACAATGAGTCAGTCCACCTTTTAGTCACTTGAGGGGTGGTCAGTATCCTTCCTCAACATCTCCCAGTTTTAGAATCAATTTCCCCTATCTTCTCCCCTTTTGAGAATTGAATTCCACTCCAAGTTTTAATACCTAAAATGTTTAGGGCTCAATTCCAGTGGGAAAATGTCAGCACACTCTGATTTTATTCTTTTCCTTAACGAATACAGCAGGTGATGCCCATTCAGAGTATTCTACTTTTTGGATAACTCTAATTTTTTCTAGTCTCTATGTCTAGGTTTATCTGTTCTAATGCTGCAAATGGTACCATTTGTTTTTGTTTAAATGTCAGCATGGCATTTTCTTGTATTTGAAACCATGCTTTTGTTTTGGTACACAAATATAATTTGTCAGACAGAACTTCAGGAAAAATATTAAAAAAATTTTTTGCAATTCATCTGACGACTTATCGATGCTGGAAGAAAAACCATTTACATTTTTACAGAAAAGATTTATGGGGAAGTACCATAAATTAAACAATTCCATCCCAATCAGTACTGAACAAATTTGTTGTATTATTTAACACAAAAACTTTAGCCTTTAAGGTTTTTTCACAAGATGTAATGTTACTTAACAATTAGCCCTTGAAATATAATTTTTTTCCTGAAACACCACAGGCAATTTTTGAGGTTTCATTTAATCTCCCAATCTTTTTCCATGTATCTGTGTTAATTATTGGGATACTACTGCCTGTATCCAATTTAACTTTACATTTGTGCTGTTAATTTTTACATACACAAGTTTTCTTTGAGGCCCGTTTGTATTTTTTGTCACTGATAATCCATTTACATGATTTTTTCTGTTGAACTGTTTTTTAGGTTCTGTCCTACAATGCAATTTTTCATGGCCTATTTTTACCACACTTGTAGCATTTTATATTTTTAAATGAACAGTTATTTTAAAAATGTAGACCACCACGCCCATAATATGGATTCAATCTTGATATTTTTTGTCTATTTTCTTATTTGCTACTAGTCAACACACTTAAATCTGAGAACAATCTTTCTCTTCAATTTTATTTGCGTCATGTTATAGATTAATAATCCTCTGACATTCTCCTGCTACTGCCTGCAGAGTTAACTTTTGGTCCTGTTCTAATTTTGTTAACATCTGAGAATGTATAGCTGCATTGTTGCTTGCAGTAAGCCCTTGAACAAAAATTAAAGACTTGAACATGTCTGGGGTCAACTTATTCAATTTGATTTTCTTACACTCTCCGTTAACCACTCCAGCATAGGCGACGAAATCTTCATCATCTTTTTTGATCAAATTTAAACATTGCCAGTGAGTATTGAACAGGGGACTTCTTTCACTGAAAATTTTATCTAAAATATTGTTTCATTGAACCAAATTTTGCTTGGCTTCTTTGGCAGAATATAATTACTATATTTTTCGTAGGGGATAACTTTCTTAAAAGTAACTGTACCTTTTTCTCATTAGTCCACTCTTCTTTGATGATTTCTTCATATCTATGAAAATAGGCAGAGAAGGTAGTACCTTCTTCTGGTTTATAGTTGAATTCTTCAATTGAGTTTGCTACACTGTCTGATGAGTACAAACCTGAAGTATTTTCAAACTTCTTCAACATTAAGTTCAGCAATTGTTGGTTTTGTTGTTGTTGCTGTTGTAGGTGCTACTGCTGTTGCTGTTGCTGTTGCTGCTGTAGCTGTTGCTGTTGCTGCTGTTGCCACTGCAACACGGAGATCAATAAGTCTTCCATGTTAAAACAATTTTTTCTTTGCTTTTGGATCAAAAATTTTTTTTTAACATTTAACGCAAGCTTCGGATCACTCATCATCACTTTTATACTCTTGTATTGGACATATAATATAATGAAGCTGGGGGTGGGGTGGTGGTGGAGAAAGTATATACACAATATACTACTATTGCTATTACATGAGACTCAACACTCTATTTCAAAGGATCACAGTGAACTGCTTCCAACATGAAATGCCAATTATTCACAGTTCTTTGTTTTATAACAATGAGTCAGTCCACCTTTTAGTCGCTTGAGGGGTGGTTGGAATCCTTCCACAACAATATATATATAACTTGTTTCAGTTATTTGACTGTGCCCATGCTGGAGCACTGTCTTGAATTTTTAGTTGAATGAATCAACCCCAGTAATTCTTTTTTTTAAAGCCTGATACTTATTCTATCAGTCTCTTTTGCTAAACCCCTAAGTTACAGGGACATAAACACACCAACACCAGTTGTCAAGAAGTGGTGGGAGACAAACACAGAAACAAAGACACACAGGTATATATATATGCATATATGTGATGGGCTTCTTCCAGTTTCCATCTACCAAATCCACTCACAAAGCTTTGGTTGGCATGAAGCTACAGTAGAAGACAATTGCCCAAGGTATCACACAGTGTGCCAAAACCAGAACTATGTGGTTGGGAAGCAAACTTCTTACCACTCTGCCATGCCTGTGCCTATATATACTTTTAGCATTTAATCCAGCTGTATCCAACCCCAAAATTCTACATGTTTTATAGTCAACTGGCCAGATCTGGTCTCTCACACCTGCACAACAATATCATTCTAAAAATAAACAATAACATCATCAAAATCTCAAAGCTTCGAGATAATGCATGATTAATTTAAAACAATGTGAATAAATAAGCCATACATTTGACAGAGTAATCCGAATGCTAAAGAGATTAGGTAATCTTGTTGAAGACATATATTTTCAACATGTCCTTGACTTTTGGTACAACATGGAAGTGAAGTAGCTTTAAATAAAATTGAATTGAAGGAAATTAAGCAACATGTTACAAAAACAAAAAAAAATTCTCAAATAACAAAGACACTCACCAAAATAGTTGTATAAAGTGATCTGGCACTTCATTCAAATATCTTTTAGTTGCCATTACTTTTATTTTGTTTTCAAATGTAAGTCATATTATTGATATATTTTACAGTTTCATTCACACCCAACAAATTCTGGGTGGATGTGTTAAAGAGTCACCCACCCATAAATTATTTTTTGTTTCGAAAATTTCTTCAGGTTCCAAAGTTATCAATGAAGGAGATTAAATTTGGCAGATATGTCATAAAGTCACCCTACCTATCAAATTTTTTCCCCTATCCCAAAAGAACAAAGATTGCAATTTTGCAAAAAAAAAGAAATTTTCAAAATTTTAACTTCCCTTCACCCCACACAAATAGTTTGCTTTTAACTTAGTTTTGATTTTTTTTAATTTTGTAGTTAAGGATGTGTATATTAAAAATCTAAAAAAAAAACAGCAAAAAAATCACCAATCCTTACAACGCCTTTTGTCAAAAGGCATTTGTATATCCAAAGAACACCACTGGTCATGATTTATCTATAAGATAGATATGTAGTATATGATAACTACCGATTTATACAAATAAATTTCAGTTTTACAGAACATGAACATTGTAAGATTAATGCTGTATTTTATATTTTGAGAAAAAATTCTCGTGATAATGTTTTATCCATGGAAATTTATGTTTCTGATATGATGCTGTTATGAGTCACATAGGTTAAACATACTAGCATTAGTTCACCACAAAATTTTATCAATGATATACATAATTCAAAATGCAATATTTTCACACTCCATCAAATAAAAGGAACTTGTACAATATCCCATCACACATTTCTAACTGAACCTATCTATATATCAACTTGAATGTCTCACCAGCTAAGCTTAAACATTTCAGATAAGCTATCTCTATTTTGAATTTTTTTTTTTTATATATATTTTGTCCAATAACTTCTTTATTATTCATATCTTTGTTCCAAACACATTTTTCACTGGATTATAATTTTCTTTGAAGTGTTTATATATTTTTATTCTGATTGATGAATATCAAATGCAATGTTATGTTTTTTTAAATTCAATATACCTTTTTGTTCAGGCTCTATCTGCAAAAACTTAAGTTGGTCTGTCAAGTTCTTGATCAATGATCTGTAATATGTAGTCCATAAAATTTCCTTATTTCACTAAAATGCAATATTTCACATTATGTTCAGTCCTATTAACAAAACTAACATCACAAAGTATCACATGACAAAAAGAATAAGCTGAAATCAAATAAATAACTATAATAGCGACTAGGACAGCTACATTATCTCTATGTATGAATGTGTGTCTTGTGTTTGGGTCTATATATATATATATATATATATATATATATATATATATATATATATATATATATATATACATATAATACAGACATGTACATATATTTATACATACCGACACAAGCACATACCGACACATGTGTGTATACACACACACACATGCACACATAAATGTAACCCAGACACTCAGACACATATAAGATGTATGAAATGTTACATATACACATGTAGGCATACACAAGTTTGTTCACATATACTCCACATGGTGTGTGTGTGTGTGTGTGTGTGTGTGTGTGTGTATGTGTGCAAGAGAAAGAGAGAGAGAGAAAGAAAGAGAGAGAGAGAAAGAAAGAGAGAGAGAGTATGTGTGTGCAACAGAGTATATGTGTTAATTTGTAAGTGTTGGGATGTGTGCATATGCGACATAAAAGGAAAGACAAAGAAAAATAGAAAGAAAAATTACAGAGAAAGGTGTCTGCATATAAATATCAGTTTATCATTGAGGAGAACAATATCCTCATTGTGTATTTTGGAATATTTAGTAATAAAAATATCGTCATAGTAATAAATGAGTGAAACAAATTATTTCTACACCATATACTCAGAATTTTATTCACCTTTTGTAGGTATTGTATCATGTAACTTACTTATTGATTTTAAATTGCATTTTTGTTAGTTTTATATCTCAATATGAAGGCAACAATGCCATAAAAATAACAAGACCAAATATTAGAGACACAAAACAGTATATGTTAACATATTATTCATAGCTATCTCTGCAAATATTATCATTACGTTTTCTATTATTTATTTGTCTCAACATATCTGACTGAAATGCTTTTATATATACGTTTGTCAAAGTTCATTTCACTTCTATAATTTGCATTTTATTTCAGATGTTTCAGGATGTAGTTTTTAAAAAATCTATTAATAATTGTATTCTGTCTAAGATTTTATCTCAATTTTAGTACGAAAATGGGATGCCCAGACCTATGATTAGAGGGAGAGATCGATAGATAGATAGATAGATATATAGATAGATAGATAGATAGATAGATAGATAGATAGATAGATAGATAGATAGATAGATAGATAGATAGATAGATTGATTGATAGATAGATAGATATACATACATACATACATACATTATATATATATATATATATATATACAGAGAGAGACAGAAAGAGACAGAAAGAGAGAAAGACAGATAGAAGAAAGCAAATGTATGTGTTTTGTGTGCAATGTATCCATAAGTATGTGAATGTTGTATGGAACTGAAACTACAAAATAAATAGAATGACGTATATATTAAGGAGTATTCTTATAATCTATACATACATACACACGTATCATCTAATATACGCATGCATACAAACACACACATACACAAGCACAGATATTTCATCATTAGTAACATCACCTCACCACAATCAAAATCATACTATCAAGTCATTTAACCAGCTAGAAATAGCAGTCAAATCTCCCTCAAAGCAGATATTGAATATTAGTCTTGGGTTCTGCACACAGAAAAAAAGACAGCATTGTCAAAAGGAAATGTCTTTGAACATAAGTTTACTCAATCAGAACAGAACTAAACTAAGTAACAACAACAACAACATCTCTGTACACCAACAATAGTTTTGAAAGGAACTACTCATCTCTGTACAGACATGAAACAAGGAATTACAAACATCAATTATATTGCTATGTTAAGTCTAATTATTTTGGTTCAAACAAACACATTCAACGTTTTTCCTGAGCTTGAATCTAATTTAGTTATCCTCTTCTTCATGTAACATGCCTCCAGGTGCAGACAGCCATGAACCTCCACTCCTTCCTTGACACATTATTATTTCAGTCTTTTAGCTTTTAGTTGATAAGGCCATTTATTCAACAACTAATGGTAATATTTGCTTATCTTGTCTTCTTCAATACATATTCTTTAGACATTTTCCTGTTCTCTTGATTTCAAACTTCACACCACAATGAACAGGAAGCTGTTACTTCTTCTGGTAACAAAGAGTTTCTCTTTTAATTTAAAAGCTATCTGTGTGAAGCATGTATAATGAATGTGAAACTACATAGTAGCGAGACTTAGACATTTGATGTATAAGATCTTCAGATGGTAGAGAGAATTGAATTAATAATGGTCTATTGAGGGTGTAAAATACACTTGCACAAAAATGAAAGCACAACTGAACAGCTAGGCATCAAAGGTATTAGCCAGTGTACATATATTATTATAAGTACTGTTTCAAGTCCTAGAACCATAGGGTCGGTCACTCAGTTTCCATGGCATACAAGTGATCAAGTTCACAACATTCCCTCTGAATGAGACACCGATATGCCGCAGGGTTACTCATTCTCAGCTGAGTGGACTGAAGCAACATCAAAAGCAAAATACACCACCCAATCGAAACCATGATTGCAACATCATGAGTGGAACACCCTAACCACTATGTTCCGTCACTAGTCAATGTATGCAGGAAAGATAATCAAGGTGATAATGATCATATAATGTATTAAATAATGGGTGCCAGGTGAAAAAGTGCCTGACTCAGAGAGTATGGAATACCTGTAGCAGAAGGCCAAAGAAGACATAGAAAACATTGGTGAGATCAGATTTTAGGATATTGGAGATCACTGAAAAATCAGTGTCATGAACAAAGAGTATGAATATCTTCCTAATGAGAAAAGTGAAGTCCTGGATCAAGAAGATTTTAATGAGAATAAGGAAATCAATGATACTATTGCTGGCTTAAAAGATTGGACTGAAAAACCAGGTAACAAGGTAGGAATAAAAGGTTTAAATATGAAATGAATGAGTGTGAGGAGTGGAAAAGAATGTAAAGTTATGACCATACAACCAAAGTCTAAAGGAAAATACAGTAATTAACTGAATATAATACCAGGAGCAGAGCATAAAGACCTACTTGTGCTAACTGGAGTCATGCAAATCAATGGAAAGAGGTAACTCAGGAAGTTGTTGAAGAAAATAAGTATGAATATGTGGTTTAACTCACTGTGGTGCAGAAACCAGAAAAAGAAGCGATTGTTGTTGAACACAAGGCTTAGATCTGTTATGAACCCCCAGGACTCATAAGGCTATACCCTATACAGTACCTTAAATAGATTTTCACCCAACATCATTGGAACTACAATGACAGTTAAAGAACACAACATGCGATTTACTGTTTCTAGATTTACAGACATGACATGAATCTGACACTTAACACTACAATATCCAGGGCCATACAATAATTTTTGATACAAAACTAGAAATATATAGGGAAGAATATTGTCTACTAAAATTCACTAAAATACATGACTAATATTTATTTTATCAACCCTCAGAGAGATGAAAAGTAAAATTGATTCCAGCAGGATTTGAACTCATGATATTGGTTTCAAAGTTTGACACAAGGCTAGAAAGTTGGGTGGGGGCAGTAAGTCAATTACATCAACCCTAGATCTTATTTTATTGACTCCAGAAGGAATAAAGGCAAAGTCGACCTTGGTAGAATTTGAACTCAGAATGTAAAGGTTGATGAAATGCTGCTAAGCATTTTGTCCAACATGCTAACAATTCTGCTAGTTCACTGCCTCATTTGAACTCATAATATTGAAGGATATAATTAAAAAGTTATGCGTTTAGAACAGCAATCTATCACTTCTTGAAGAGAAAATTAATTCCTTAGTAATATAAACTATGAGCGTGAAGAAATCAGGATCTACCACCAGGTATCAGTGATAAGGAGAGAAAACAGACAGATAAAAGTTATACAAATATTTGTTTGAAAAGTATTTTGAAGAATAGTGTTTCGAGTGGAAATGAAGAGACAATTATAACAAAGAAAATATATAACAGCTAGTTGAGATAAGTACCTAAGCTGGTCAATATAAGAGACATCAAGTATTCAGATAAGGATGGTATTGATTTTCATTCACAAAGGTGTGTGTGTTCTGTATTGAAACCACTGACCACATCTTTGTTTATTGATAAAGATTATCTGGTTTTTATGTGTGTGATGCATATTTGTATAAGAGAGGGAAAACTGTGAATGTCTTATGTTTTTATCTATAAGTGTATATGAGAAAGGAAGTGAAACAAAGAGGAAAAAGGTGTGGGTCGAAAGAAAAAGACGGTGAGGGGAGACGATTGAAATAGAAAGTAAATGTAGTTGAAAGGAAATGAAGAGTATAGAAAAACTGGAGAGTGCAGGTGGGGGTTAGAAGTAATATGAAACCCAAGTATGACCTAAAATACTTTAGAATATATGAAACTAGTCTGCACCTTTTGAAAGTGAGAAGATTTGGAAGATGTCAATTGATATATCACTTTAACCTTTTGATTTGTTTGTTTGTTGGTAGAGTCATAGTAATCTTACTTAAAATTGAATCAAATTATTGTTTAGTTCTACTTACAATAACAGTTGATTCATCTTATTACAGCTCTTAGTTGTTTGAGCTGTCATGACATACAGAAGTGAGAGAAATTGTTTGTCAAGCTAACAGAAAGCAAAAGTCATATCTTCTTTCTTTGTTAACATTAGAATAAAAATGAGTTGACATTTGAGAGATTTTGGTTATGTGACTTCTGGACAAGGAATTTTTTAGACTCTTATATATTAACTTTTGATAGATGAACAGTAAAATCTTGTTAAGAAAAATAAAAGCAGAAAATCCAAAGGAAAAAATTTGCATTGGAAAGCTGGAAAAAACTATAAGAGTGAAAGTTAAGAATTGATGTAGGAATGTAAAAAAGACTAAAATAAAAACATAAAATAAAACAATAAAGAATAAATTTCAGATATATTCAATAGAATGTAGAAGGAAAAAATTATAAAAATTGTCATTAACTAAATATTGAAGATTTCTTTTCTAACAAAAATATATACAAGTAGAGTATCTGTGTCAACTGCGTAAATAAATAAAAAAAAAAAAACTTTGAAATAACATTGATAAAGTTATGAAGCATTTCATGTAAGTTTCCACTATATCTTACATGCTTGTTACAACAAATTTCTTCAAAGCTACTATCAAACTGTTGTGCTACTAAAATTAATGTAATAAGAAATTGCAGCACGAAGCCTTGCTACTTCAGAAATCTAGTCATTTCAACAGAATATATAAACTTTTGTACATAGAATAGAATAATATTTTTCAAATGAATGCATTTTGTTAATTAACTTAAACAATGACAATCACAGACAGACAGTATATTAGTTATTGTGTTTAACAGCAATATTTACATAAATCCTGCTGGAAGAGAACAGCTGATCACTAAGTTAATAAATACATAAGAGATGAGAGGGTGTGTGCTTGTATGTCATGTGTGCAGAGGAAAAAACTAAGTAGATAAAGCTTGGTATCATAGGATGTTCATTCAAAATCATAGTGTGCACTCTAATGGGTTCTTGAAGAGTTAATTTTACATATCTTAGTTTGGATAAGTGTAGAGATAAATACCTTTTGCATTGACACCTGCAATCATTAGAATTACAGAAATCTTGAGGCACTTGCATTGCTTGCAAGTCTTCTTGTCTCCCAAATTGTAACTAATCCATCAAAAGAGACTTGCAACAGAGAATGTTGAAATTCTTAGCCCCTTCATTTATCTCAGCAGCATAAATCATAGCAACATTAGCTGAGTCTGAAGTCTTAAAAAGACTTAGGTGTGCTGGTGCAGTTGTGGACTCACTAGACAAGATTATTTGGTACTGCCAATACCTGAATAGGAGGACAAAGGTTCAGGTCTTCAGGTCTGCGGTCCACCCTGCTTTGTTCTACAGTTGCATGACTTAGACATTGTCCAGACTCCTTAGGGTCTGTCTGAACTCCTTTGGTACCCAGAGACTCCACAGGATGACAGGCTACTATTGCTCAGATTTCATATTTAACCAAAACTATACTCAGAAACCGGGTTGTGTCCTGTTATTTGTTTGACCCAGAAGCATCAGCTCGAATAGGCTGGTCATGTACCTTGACTTTCTGAGTTGGATCTTGTATACCATGTTCTCTTCTTTGAGGATCCAGCTGGGGTGACAGCTCTTGTTGGTTGGCCATATACTTCATGGTTTTGGTGGATGAGGAAGTATTTCATGGAGATGGGAAATAACTGGGGCACTGCTTGAAGGATTGCCCCGACAGCCTGAGTAGATACCAATAAATGGAGGATGCAGTGATGTACAGCAATGGTGCATGCCCCCATACAGGACCTTACCTTCAAAAGGATATCTACCACCACTGCACTGTCCTTCTACACATCACTCCTATATTATGATGGATCTGTAGGCTGTACACTCATGGAGAAAGCTTCCCCACTTGTTGTTCAGTTGCACACACTTGGCAAATCTCCACTAAATTTTTCCTTTTCCACTCAATTATTCTCACCATCAAGCACACACACACACACACACCAAAGGGTGACACATCTGATTCCTTCAAGCCAACAAGTCTCCAAACCATAACAATGTTCTATCCATTTCCCTCAAACAGTGTGCTCTAGCACCAACACTCACTTTGTTCAAGACTATGACTTACTCTCTCTCCTCAGTGACCACAAGTATGGATTCCATTGATCCAGATCTACTTGGCATCTGTTCTTCTAGATCACTCACAAGTGGTCCTTGATCCCTAAAGCATTATATCTGGCATGAGAGAATCATAGTTAAACTGGCCATTGATAAACTTAACCCATCTTTTCTCTTTGAATTGTAAGATTTTGTCAGATCAGATCATACCATAACAGTGTGTGATGACAGTACTCTTACTGACCCATACTCTTTCAAATCTTGTGAATAACAAAAGTTTAGCCATGTTTCCCCTCACTATTCCTTCTATACATTAGAGACCAGCTACCTATCACCTCTAACAATGCTCACTGCAATGCTCTTCCCTCCACAATAGTCTTCTACACCCACATATCATCAACACTTTACACCAAACTTGGGTTATTTCTATGAACAGAAACTTTGAAAACAGCCTCCTTAACAATTACATCTCTTTCAACAGCACAAAGACACAACCACTGCTCATATGAGAGGCACAATATTATACCTTACCACTTCTAGTCATGAACAATACATAATTAAAGCCTTCAGAGTCACTACAAATGGCAACAATTTTGAGAGCTTCAATTTCCAGTTATCCTTTATGATGACATAATACTGCTTAAACTATATTTGAAGACTCACAATTTCTGGTAAGCTTCCTTGGTAATCCAAAACATATAATATGGTTAAAACTACATTTCAAAAACTAAAAATATTTCAGCTTTAGTCTGTTAGTAACTCTCTACAAAGATCAAGTGAGACACTCAGTACTACTCCCAGATATGGAATGGCATTGTAACTCCTCAAGCAAACATACTAGACTGCATCCAAAATGCCAAATGAATGGAAAAGACACTACAACTTCTTCCCTACAGATCTATTGTTTGCTTATTTGACTCTTCTTTCACAACTACAATAGCTTCTGCTTCTCTGAACTAGTTAGTTGAATGCCAGCTCCAGCCATGCCTAACTGACATACCTATCTCCTCCTCTCATCATTCCTATAATGTTTTACATTACAAACTCCATACTAACCACTTCATCCAGTTTTTTCCAGAATGTTAATCCTCTGAAATTCTCTCCTCATCCACAATTTTTCTTGTAAACATTGATTTACAGATGTTCAGCGCAAAGTATATTGATCTCATCATCTGGGAAGCTCTGAAAACTTGCAGTAACAGGAGCTTAGCAAGTTAAATATGAGACATCACTGAAGACAGATAGGATAACAGTAAATAAAAAGAAAGCACTAACAGTTAAAAATATGTCATCACATATAAATTAAATATTATGACAATAGATATAAATCTACAGAAAATGGCTTTGTAGTGCATGAAAATATCTTGTCAGCATAAACGTATTTAAAATGACTGTAAACTTAGAATATCTCTTAACTTGATAGGATTTATTCCTGAGGGGTAATTTTTTTTATTTTCTCTTAAGGGAAGACTTTTAATGTACAAGAGGAATGTTAAAAACATTAATCACACAGAAATCAGAGGTCTTGGAAAGCCATGAACACAGTACTTTCATTCAGACCAAACCAACTGAAAAAAAAAATGTAAGAAGGGTAGAAAAGTATAACTAATTGATTCAATGCTATTGATAATTTTATTACATGCTCAGATTACTTAACATGTGAGGGAAACTTAGCATTACAAAACCTCTTGTCCTGTTCTATGACCCCTATAATGAGTATACTTCGCGATTGTTAAAAGGTAGCAAATGAATTTGTTTTGTCTTGTAACATGATACCATGACACCCCACCAACTATGGCCTCATTAGGGGGTAGATTTTGATTGATTTAAAATTTGAGTAGCTAAGTGATGTTTAAAACAGTTGAAACCATACAGCTGGTACCATAGAAATAAAACATAAATGATGATATTGTTATACATGTATACATACATGTGTGTGTGAGTGTGTGTGTGTGTGTGTGTGTGTGTGTGTATGTGTGTGTGTGTGTGTGTGTGTGTATACATGTGTATATATATATATTATTACTAAACTCATACATATATCATACATGTCAATATTTATATATATATTTATGTATTGTATGCTATAAGCATATATGTATATAATTAGAAATATATGTGAATATACAACCAAAGGAAGAAAAATCCATATTGATATAACATCTCCATGTAATTTTTCAGTTCTTTATCACACATTCAGTTTCAATAAAACATGACTTCTATTTTATTTTTAACTCATTTGCTACCTACAGCTTTACATTTGTTAGGTGTAACAATTTGTGTATATAGTCATGCATTCCAGTTCAGAACAGAGGCGTACATACGCAGACATGTTTAAATGTGCATATGAATGTGTGCCGATAATGAATTTGATTGATTTCCAACACAGAGCACTGAAAACGTGACTTCAACAATTTACAGCTTCATTCAGTGTTTTGACACTTTCAATTAATATTGTTATTATTATTATTTTGCTTAGAGTGGGAATTCTATTTTAAGGTGCAAAGCAAACTGCTCTAATTCATAGAAAATGCTTAATTGATATGCAGTTCTTTATCAAGAAGAGTAACAATTGTAGGTTAGGTCACAGTAACTCTAATAGGAACAACAGTGTGCCTTTTTGGGTCTGTTTGGTTAGGTGTGCATATGTTTTTATTTGCATGTGTATTGGTCTCTCAGTGAGTATCTTTCTTTCTTCTAAATTTATTTAATAAAATGAGAGCAGACTACTATCTAAAAGCCAAGATGCTTTTAAAGTGTATTCAAACAATAAGTCAGTCAACTGCTGTACTTTTGCAAAATTTCTTCAATTACTTTAAAATATATGACTTATTGTCTGAAATTTTAGTAATATTTGTTTAAATTATTAACCACTCACAGAGAGAGTCATATTAATATTAGCCATTTATTTGCCAATTCTCCTTTGTATAATCTATAAAAAGATATTAAAAATCTCCTTAGCATTCTCTTTAATTTTGGTGAAGATATTGGTCCACTTCAAAAATTTCTGACTTAACATTTCTAATATAATTTTAAATGTTACATATACATACATACATACATACATACATACATATATATATATATATATATATATACACACACATATATATATAAATGATAGATAGACAGATAGAGAGAGAGGGGGAAAGAGAGAAAGTGAGACAAACAGACAGATATGTATGTATGTATGTGTATATATATATATATATATATATATATATATATATATATATATATATACACATGACAGAAGTAAACAAACAACCAATAAAACATCGTTTTTATGTTTATTCTAGCTTGTAATGGTTTACATTTTTATTAATTGACATTTTTATGTTTCAGGTTCTATAAGTGACTGTTTAATCATGCCATGTACAAAAGACGCCTTGGAATTTCTGAATTTCAAAGAGTCCATACTGTGGGTCATTCTGAAGGTGGACATAATCAGTGTAAAATCACAGAAAACCTTGGGTTCCTGCTTTCTACAGTTAATAGAGTGATTGTGCAATTCACAAGAGAGCGGAAGAGTCCACATCACCTCACCCAGATCAACCAGGGCCCTCTGGCAGGACTCTTCTCTTTGCTAAGAGAAGTGTAGAGGATAATCCTCATTGCAATCCTCTGATATAGCAGAACAAGTTGATGTCAATCCCAGAACAGCTGTCAGATATCTTCACAAACTTGGTTACTATGGCAGAGCAGCAAGAAGGAAGCCACTTTTTGACTAGCCATCAAGCAGAGAAAAGATTGGACCAGTGAGATGGTGGAGATTAGCATTTTGGGACACTGTCATATTCTCTGATGAGTCCAGATTTGCTGTATTTCCTGACAGTGGTTGAGTGTGAGTCTGGAGGTTCTGTGACCAAGAATTTGATGTGAAAACATTGCAACCAATAATGAAACATGGCAGCTATTCTGTGATGATCTGGGGAGTAATTTGGAGCAATTGTTGATTAGAGCTGGTGGAGCATGAGGGAAACATAAACTCAGATGCATATGTGTCCATATTGCAGAAACAACTCCTTCCAATCTTCTCCAGGGGTGAAATGATTAAAGAAGACTTTATTTATCATTTGTCATATGGCTAATATGACCCAAGATTTGTTGGATGAGAATCGCATTAAAAAGCTTCCATGGTCAAGCCAGTCACCGGATATGAACTCTATTGAACACTTCTGAGACATAATGGACTGGATACTTCATAAAATGAATGAGAAAACATCTTCAAAGCCAGATCTTTTGAGATTACTGCATGAAACTTGGCATGAAATTACACAAGAAAATATTCGTCCTTTGATCAGTGACATGCCTAATAGGGTCCTTGCATTGAAAAATGCAAAGGGCATGTCTACTAAATATTAAATATTCCCATTATAACAATTTATAAATAAGTTGACTGTATAATTTCAGATCTAAAGAAGTTTTAATTATTATAAAGGTGTCTATTTACTTCTGTTATGTGTGTGTGTATGGCCAATTGGGAAATTCTGTTGGAACAATTCTGGGTTTCAGTTTCTCATGTTTTAGTCTCAATCCCAGTGATTTTGACTACTTGTTTTAGCTCTCAGGACCTCGTCATGGTCTTTTCCTGGTAGTTAATTTACTGAAAAGCATTTGACAACAAATTCTCTTATCTTTCATTCTAACCACATGTTCCAACCACTTGTAGCCAATGCTTTATGATGGGGTGCTCTATGCTGATAAGTAAAAGAACAGTGGATCAGGAATATTCCCTGCTCCCCCCCACAAAAAAAAACAATACAGAATATACATATGAGAATCAATTCAGTTATCCTCCACTTCACACTAAAACTAACTTTGTGCCTAGTTAAAAGAAACTATATAGAAGAAATAAGAAACAAATGAAGTATTAAGTAAATTTGAAGTAAATCTAAAAAGTTCTTCAGAACAGTGTCATGATTGGCCCTCTTTTTAATGTCTCCTATTTACCAGCAAATAGAAACTATCAACTCCCATACACATACAGAGCCCCAAAAACCAAAATTGGTATCGAAATTTAATACAAAAATTTAAGGTAACAAGCTTGAAACCAAGAACTGTCTAAGTAGACCAATAAGCTGAAAAAGAATGATTATGGTCCATCATAATAAAAAAGTCATTCTGCACAACATCACATGGCACTTAAAATGTCAGTTTACTGACACCTTTGACATTTGTGATTTATCATTAAAGCTACAGTTACCCCAAAATATCTACAATGATACAGACAGATATACAGACAGAAAGACACAGACCAATGCATAGCTAAAAAATAATACATATACATATATGCACAATATCAATCAATCTAATATACACAGATATTTGCATGTACATGTGTGTAAGTATATGCTTAAACATGTGTGTTACACATATTTGAAAGCACTGTTTTAGCAATCACTACAACTGCAATGGCTTGAACAAAGTCAAAAACTAAAGCACATACATTACATTTATGTAGAAAAGTAAATAATGTACAGACAGTTCAGAGACAGGAAGATTTATAAACAAATATAAGACTAAATAAACATTTAAAATATGTATTTTCATGGATTTCCATGCTACTAGAAATATATTTAGGAAATGTAGAAGTTAATAAGCCATTCTGACGTATAAATTGTTGGTCTTGTTTCAAAGTCTATGAAACAGATTAGTCAGCAATGCATGTAAGTACAAACATCATTCTGTGATTGAAAGAAGTTATTAAAACCAGAAGGGGAAATGTTATTTTTATGCATTATGTTATTTGAAATTATTAGCATTGCTTACACATATCTAAGTTTCATTAAACACTCACATAAACATTCTTTGTAACAGTAGCATTTCTTTCTCTCTCTCTCTCTCTCTCTCTCTCTCTCTCTGTGTCTCTCTCTCTCTCTCTCTCTCTCTCTCTCTATCTCTCTCTCTCTCTCTCTCTCTCTCTTCACCTAACATCCTATGATCTGTTGTCACATTCTTCAACTATATTTCTCACCACTTCCAGCTATTCCTCATATTTCCTCTTTTGCTTTCTAAAAAAAATGCAAGCATGCTGACACACATCTACACATGCACACACATGATTTCATAATATATGATTACTACCCAATAATATATTATGAGAGGTAGCTAATCAGCTCTGAATTTATATATGAAAAGCTTATTTTGAAAAATGGCAAAAACAAACTTTTCTACAAACAGGGGAAGAAAAAAAAATACTTTAAAATATAGATAAAATACATGACACAAAATATCAATCTTCTAAATAAAGAATTCTCGTTGTCCAATCCAAAAAAATGTTCACTTGTTATCCATTTCCAAACACATCTTGACATCAATATCAGTATTCTATACAATTCTTTTATCATCATAGATAGTTGTTACTTTCAACGACCTTTCATTCTTCAGAACAAGTTTGTAGATATGATTTATCAATATTTAACTTGCAGACTAAAATTTTATTGTACTTTATTTTTCCATTGAAAAATGAGTTCAAAGAAAGGTTAAAATCAGAGAAAGATTTTCTATTTTAGTTTTCATGTTTATTGTTGCTTAGAATGCATTCTGTTTTTATTTTATCCTCCTCTTCTTCCACTTCATCATCAGCATCATCACAATCACCATCACAACCATTACTGTTATCATTATCAACTTCATTCTTATTGTTTTTATCAATGTACTACTACAATCATCATTTATATCTTTTTCTGTCAGTTTTAGACAATCTATAAGTTTTATACAAATGTGTTTTGCACCATATTACATTCTTTTCTTGTTTGTGTAAGTTATTTTTTAACACTTACAATGTAATAAATCTACTTTATTATTTTAATTTTAGAAAAACTTTGTGATTTTTTATCTTATGAATAACATTCTTCAAAAATATCAACTGTATACTTCTGATATTTTTTCAACTACATATTTTTGTAGACTCTCAATTCTAAATACTATACCAAATGTTAGTAAAAATATACCATTGCACATATAAGTAAGTGCATAAAAAGAAAACATAAAAATACATCTCTAATTCAATTTAAGTGTTACTTTGCTTCATACTGCCTGCTTTATAAGCATGACAGAAAAAAGGCCACAAGTAAGCAAGTCTATAAGTTATCCAGAATTATTTCATCAAAGATTTTCCGAGCTTTAAAAAAAGATAACTGCTTGACAAAATGGCAAATAAACTTAATGATACATGAAAAAATTCGTAAGTTCTTACTTTATTGGTTACTTACTGAAAATTATTTCTACAAAAGCAGTTGCAAGTTCTTGCAGCATTGTCTACAATTTGAATCTAACAGGAAAAAGAAAATATTCTATGAATATTCATTAACACTCTTTCTTTTAATAGAAGCATACATCTTTTTCATTATTCTTTACATAATAGGATTAATCTACTATAGCTGCTTACAGGAAATTTCAGTAATTTCGTTTTTCTTCAAATGATTCAAACTTTGTAAATTTTACATCCACACTCTGAACAACTCTAATTATACAATCTAAAAAGCAATCAAAAAATTATCCTATATACTGGTCAAAATTCTATAGTATAATATCCTTTCTACTATAAGACTTTGCACCACCCACAAATTTGGTCTGTGACTCTCAGTAAGTTGCCACGTAGGAAATTCCAGCTATCCTCTATATTGCAAGTATGTAACTCCTCCTCCTTTTCATCAAATGCTTCATTTAGGAAGTCCCTAAATCTCCATCTATTCAACAGATCCTTAAGCTTCCAGATCTTTCTTTTCCAAACTGGCTTGCTTCTTGGAATCCTTCGTGCCTGCAGTTTGAAGTCGCTAACAAGTAACCTATGATGAGAGGTACACTCTTCACCAGGGAAGGACTTAGCATTTATGAGCAGCCATGAATCCACTTTCTGATGAGAATGTAGTCAATCTGACTAGCATGTCACCAGATTTATAGGCTATCAAGTGACTGGCCGGTTTACTGAAGCTGGTGTTGCAAATCATTAGGTCATTTGATTCACAGAACTCTAGCAGCCTTGTTCCCTCCTCATTTCTGGAGCCAATTCCATGACCTCCATGCACCCCTTGAAAGACACATGGCTGCTGCCCAACATTGAAAGGTCATTTTCAAAACAAAAACATGATGGCTCAAGCTGCAAGCAAAATTAGAAGCCGGTATGAGAGAAGGGACAAGAATAAAGCTGATAAGAAAACATAGATGAGAGAAGGCACAAGTAATGAATTACAATTAAATTAAATTAAGTTAAGGTTAAAGTTAGATTAGATTAGATTAGATTAAATTAAATTAAATTAAATTGAGACAAGTTAGTATCATCAGGTTAGGCTAGAATGCTGTGTGGAATTAAGTGAGGAAGGGAAAAATGAACTTATCTGCACATAACTGGATGGACATGAGTGAAATAAGATGGGTAAATTGGTAATGAAGCACATGTTGGTTAGGTAATTATCTGTGTAAAATTCCAAACCAGCCAACACATCATATGTTACTAAATATTACGAGTTCAAATTCCTTAATTCATCAGAAATATGAAAGGGAAGCATAAACTATCTCCATTGGTTTCAGTAATGTTCAATAGTAAAATCATTTTAAACTACTACAAGAAAAAATGGAACAGGCTAAAGAAGAGCTGTCACAAAGTCCTCAATCTGATAGGCCAAGTCATGAAAGCATTTGAGAAAGTCAAAGTTAATGCAACTAACAGAAAATACAAAATATCTGAGCCATTTGGGAAAAAGGTTTGTTTATATGGGGTGTTGTGTGTACTTTGAGCAAGAAATAGCTATACAAAAGTTGCTGTGGAATCTCTTGCAGACTATCGAAGAACCAGAACTTTAGATGTACAGGAGTATTTAGCTATAGGAGTTTCCATGAGATATAGTCTGTGTACTGATCAGATGCTTCCTTAAACAATGTAGATAATTTCTGCAAACCGGAATCCTAACTACTTGTGGAAATAGCCCTAATTAGATTATAGTAGCTCCCTTAAGATATGTGTGGAAGAAATTCTGGGAGCTATTAACTTTAACAGCAAGAAGTTCTTCTCTTTTCATATAAAAAGTGAATTATATGAAACATATGTACAGCATAGAAGTTAACTGTGTGCATTGGATGTGAAAGATCTGCAAAGGTTGAAGAAAAATGAGTTGAATATCATTCATTCATTGACCATGTTACATTAATTTGCATGAAAGGCAGAACATAGAACACAGTGGGTATTAAAAGCATTAACTAATATATATAGGGAAGTTAACTGTGCTGGTATTGACATGTTATGTAAATGGATGAAATAGTGTTATGTGATAACAGTAAAAGGTACAACTGATGGAAAAAAGACCAAGGAAAGCAGGAGAATAAATAGTGAAGTCAGTTTCCAGTATTTTGGGTTTCATGAACAAGATAACACTACGTCAAGAGAAGTTATATGCTTTACTGCAGACTCATCCACTCATGCTATCATGGAAAAATATTTGTTTAAAAAAATGGTGGTGAGGATTGTAGTAATAGTGGTAGCAAGGTGGAAGAAGAGGACGAAATGTATTATCTAAATTTCTCTCAAAGATTTGTTAATACTATTCCTGTCATTTTAGGGTCTAGTTTGACAGAATAAATGTTTGTCAGTAGGATATATATCCAGTTTGAGGTTTTATGAAATTAACACACAGCTGTAAGTATTCTATATTTTCAGAATATCAGCTATGTTACAAACATAATAAAAGATAACTAGCTGTTTCCAAGAGCTTAAAGACATTGATCGACTGTGTTATCTCACTGAACAAAATAATTGTGGGGAAATGTATTTTACGTAGCTTCTAATGTAGAAGTTTGTTGGTAAGCTGTCATTAATAATGTGAACAGTTCATTTAATATAAATTAGATACTATGCAACTATCCAAGAGATGATTAATTTATCTTGCATCACAGATTAAATAAAACCAAAAAATTTAGAAAGGTAAGAAGTTATTTCTAAATAAGAAAATCTGAAGGTAAAAATATACTGACAATGTTCCCAAAGTAAAGATAAGATAAAGCACATATTAAGTTTTCTTAAGAACATTTTAAGAAACATAATAAAGCTGTATCTCTTGTATATTCTAGAATTACTTAAAAGCTTTGGAAACATGACAAGTATGAGCGAGGGAATCTTTTTTCTGCCATCTCAAGTTAAATACTGAAAGATGTATGAAGGGTACAACTTCATTCTGATGTTGGAGGAAGTATACTATTTAAAAGCTTCTTAAAATAAAGATGCTAGGCTATGTAGAAATATAATTTCTAACTACTGACAACAATCATGAAAATAAAAGATTTCAGAATGTGTATATGTAAAGATAATTAGGAATCAATTGCAAAAAAAATTCTATTAATTGAAATGCTTCATCACTGTTTTTTTGTTTTTTTTTAATATCCACTTGTCCATGTTCATATAAATCAGATGGAATTTGTTGAAGCGGATTTTCTACAGCCAGATGCACTTCTGTCACCAGCCATCATCTGTTTCCACATAAGATTATATTTCCCTATGGTCAGACATGTTCTTGCAAAAGATTGGAAATGAAGGATACCACTTGTGCAATGGTGACACTTACAACTACTACATGATGTCAAGGCAAGACGACAAAACACACACACACACACATGCATGCATGCACACATGCACACACGCACACACACACACACACACACACACACACATACACATGATAGGTTTCTTTCAGTTTCCATCTTCTATATCTGCTTACAAGCTTTGGTCAACCTGAGGCTATAGTAGAAGACACTTGCTCAAGGTGCTACTCAGTAGAACCTGAAACCATGTGGTTAAGAAGCAAACTTCTTACCACATAGACATTCCAGCACTTATTCAGTATGAATTTCAGTATTTGAAAAATAATACTTTCAAGGATAGTATTACCAAACACTAATGTTAATTATTAATTTGCTTGTACAAAAGTTACATTTTTCAAAATGAGTAAAATTTCAAAACATAACAGTAAAAGTAGTGATTCTTTATATTTAAATGTGGCTTGGTTTGATGAGTTACGAATTAAACAATATTATTGTGTTTAAAATTCTTTATCAAGTAACTTGAATTTGCTAATGAAGAGGCATACTTGGCAGCAGTGTATTTTTTAAAATAAACAATTTTGTATTTTATTTGGTCTATAATTCTGGAAAGTGGATATAGCAGAACTCTTGCTGAGAAACATATACATTATAATTTTGGTGAGCAGGTAACCAGAAGATTTAGAGCTACTGGTCACAATCGTTGCAGCAATTAAATAGGAAAATTTATTAGTAAGAGAACACATTCTAAACCATCATACGATTCTTTGTTTATGCAATTTTGTTTTCTCTTCAAATTCAGTACAATACAGCAGTGACTAACGATACACACTACCTAAGATGTGAGAGCAGCATTCCATAAATAAAATTTAGGTTTCTTTATAATTCAGAGTCAAATACTTGCTAGCTTTTAAAAGAAACAAAGCTCTCTTGAAGCTCCTTTAGCCATATTGAATACTTTTGTTTCTGGAAAAGATTACTGGAGGCAATTGATCCCATTATTAACAGGATGTAAAGGACTCTCAAACTGCTATTATTCATGAGAAATAAAAATGCCAATCAATTTTCTTTTTCTAAAAGATAATCTGTATTATGTTTTATGAATTATGATTCACTTCCTAAACCTCAGAAGGAAATATTTTCGCTAAGAATGGATGCTATTAATAGGATTAAATCTTTCAAAATTGTTATTTACAATGTGTGTGATGAAAAGAGGAAAAAATAGTGAAGAAGAGTAGTGTCATCAGTTAACAGTGGGTATGAGCAAAGCATATTCCTCTCTTCATTGGTTTACTAGTGACTGTCATTATGAAATAAGATTGAGTAACTTCTTTATATAAGACACAATTTCCTAAGGAAAATGTAAAAAATACCAACTATCTAACATTTCTTTTTAACAGGAACATTTTCATTCATTCAAACACTCTAGAGCTTTCATTAGTTACTTGAAGTCTCAGTAACAACCACTTTCACACTTGCATAACTAGGATTTTTTTCCATGGGTTAATATGGTGTACTGCCCTTATTTAACAAGTTGAGACAGTGCATGGCTTAATGCTTCCTTAAAATACCCCATTTTAGTGAGAGGGTAACTACAGCCATCTGAAGAGCCATAAGAAGAGAAGGATTAGACATACAATTAGCCCACTCTGGCCCCTCTCTGAGAAGACACCTAGCAAAGAAACGAGCAAGGGACAGCAATCAATGCACACTAACTAATTGCCTCATCCGTGACACAGATTTATGCTAACGGGTAAATGTTGTGCATAGAATACAATGTAACAAATGCAACAAGTTCTATGTGAGTAGCATAACAAGACTGTTACACATTCACATCAAAGAACATCTGAACATGAGAGCCTCCTCCTTCAGAAAACATCTAGACAGATGCCTGAACACCGACAAAAGCATAAATCACAATTGAGGCTAATGAAAGAAATTTGGGTAATCTAAGAATTAAGGAAACTATCCTCATAGACACACTAGGGCCCCAAATTAACAACAGGCAGGAGGTTGGCAATCAGTATATTATTTAGCTATATCTGGATGGGTGTAGGTTCATTTTTGATAACATACTCATGTATTATATAAAAAAAAACAGTAAAAATAGAAAGAAGCAGCACTGCGGATGTGTCAACACACACGAACTTGAGACATGGCTGTCCTCATGCAATTCTCATGAGGAATTCCGGAAGGACCTTCGTGAGACCACTGCAGAGATGCTTCCAGAAAAAAAAAATTCAGTAGCCGTTGGAAAACCGATTATAGCAGTGACTCAATCAATTCCTAGTGATATCTGAAGGAATTTTTGTATTCCAAAATATTATTATTATATCAGACTATCGATAAATTATAACAGTTATTATAGTCTACCCTGCATTGTTGTGTCGTTCAAGACATTATATTTTATAAAAGATATAACTCATGTGTACATAGATTTGTTAACTAGACACACTTCAGACAGCCAGGATAATACATAACCTTGATCAATTGAGTGTTCAAAATTAATTGTCTCAAACTGAGAACTTTCTATAAAGATGTTTTGTTGGCACTCATACACTTATATTAGCTTATTTGACATGAAAACATATGTTTGAAAGCGATGGAAATTAGGTACTAACTGCTGGTAGGAAATGCAGGTATATGTTTATGAATAAAAAGTATCCTCTATTGGGACTATTACAACACTGAAAGAGTTCTGTGAAGTAATAAATTTAGTTTGAAGAACTAAATAAGCATAATAAATGGTAACTAAGCACAATATCAATAATACATACATACATACATGAATGTATGTATGCATATATATATATATATTATGCAGACATATACATCAGGCATGTGCCGTCAGTAATTACTCAGGGTAGGCAGTTGGTGACCTTTATGTAGTAAAACACAAAAAAAATAAGCAAAACTTAGATGCATGACTGAGTTGAAGGCAGATTTACTTTTGCTTTTATAGCATGTAAAGAAAACGGTGTTGTAGGAGTGTACGCAGCATGTGTAGTACAGCAGTACTATGCAAAGCTTAAATACTGAGATTGAAAAGCAGGGGCGAATTATGCCTACCTAATCTGCAAAAAAATTAAATATTTTGTATTTTATGCATAGTAATCAGAGTAACCTTCATAATTTTATTGAATTAAGTATATATTTTGCCATAAAAGGAAAATGTTGCTATCAATCAATTTTATTCAAGGTAGGCACTGCCTCCCTTACCTACCTAGGTGCACATCCCTGATATACATATGTAGATGTGTGTGTGTATATATATATATATATATATATATATATATGTTCTTTGATTCTTTTACTCATTTCAGCCATATATACATATGCCTGGCTGGCTCTTGTCAAACCGTCCGACCCATGCCAGCTATGGAAGGCAGATGTTAAACAATGAGTAGAGCACTGGCACAGTTTGGGCTACCTTGTCATCTGCAGTCAGGACATATATATATATATATATATATATATATATATATATATTAGCATCAGCATCATCATCATTGTTGTTTAGCGTCCACTTTCCATGCTTGCATGGGTTAGACAGTTTAACTGAGGACCGGTGAGCCAGAAGGCTGCACCAGGCTCCAATCTGATCTGGCAAAGTTTCTTCAGCTGGTTGCCCTTCCTAACGCCAACCACTTCGAGAGTGTAGTGGGTACTTTTACGTGCCACCAGCACAAATGTCAGTCAGGCGGTACTGGCAACAACCATGCTCAAAAGGTGTTTGTTACGTGCCACCTGCACAGGAGCCAGTCTGGTGGCACTGGCAACGACCACGTTCAAATGTTGCTTTTAAAAATATGGAAGGAAGGGTTTCCAGGGGTAAAATTCTGGTAAAACAGTTACAGATGTCTTGTGTAGGCTTCTGCCTGGTTGGTTCTTGTCAAACCTTCCCACCCATGCCAGCATGGAAGGCAGACGTTAAACAATGATGATGATTTATATGTATATGTATGGTGTGCCCTTGTGTGTGTGTGTGTGTGTGTGTGTGTGTGTGTGTGTGTGTGTGTGTGTGTGTGTGCATGAATGAGCATGTGCGTGTGTGCATTCTCTATGTATGTATGTGTATGTGTAACACTCCAACCTATATTCATTGCTGAAGAACCGCAGGAAGCAGATATCTTTTTACAAAAATTAATTATGCTGCCACAAGATAAAAAGACTTCCTACTCAAAACATAGTAATAACATAAACTACTTATTATTATTTTTAAAACAATACAGAGTTAATGATAAAAGCAGATATGGACTACAGCTATAAAAACAGAAAATGTTTTTATAAGATGTCCCTTTAAATGTATTACATAATGTGTTCAAAATAATATTTACATCTCAATTTTATGTATATCCATCAAATCACTGTAGACTGCTTAACAAAAACAAAATAAAAAGGAAATAACAGATTGGATAATGAAGTTCAAGATACACTGAGCCCACTAAAAAATAAAGATGGTTGGTCATGGTTTGATTGTCTTTTATTCTAAATTTCTTTGATCAGGACCTGACCTAGGGCTAAACAACATTCAATCTACAAGACAAGAAAGCATAGATTTATTTCAAAGTTTCCCAAAGTCAGATTATACAATGTTCTCTATAAGATTAAATATAAATGAAGAATGCAACTCACATTCTGTAGATCATTCTTAGATATTTGAAATAATTTCTTGAGAGAAAATACACAGGATATCTTTAAAGCTGTTGTTCATTTATGCAACTTTTGAAGACATTTGAAAGAAATATTTAGACAAAGATAAAACTAATAATTGGTTAACACCTCTAAACTAAGTTACAATACCCAATCAGCATACCTATGATCAAAGGTATTCCAGCCATGACTATCCCATCTTTACTTTTCTTGATGTAATGCATCCAGAACTACATTATCAAGTACATTTTTTTTAAAACAGTAGGGTATGATTTAAGAGAATTTTGGTTGTTATTACTAGCAAGTTAAACAACCATCCTGAGGCATCCATTTAGGCTTATCTATAAAACTTAATAGAATAGTTGCTAAGCACACTTAAGAGTGATTCACTGAGAATTACATTTGCTACCATATGCATCAATATTGCAAAAATAACAGACTTCTTCCTTCTCTTTTTTCTGAACATATTGATTGACAACCAGTCCCACTCCAATTTTCTTAACATGCTTGCAGATTTTAGTTGTCAATCAAACCGTAGGCTATATATCCTAGATAACTAGTTTTGGTATCTTTAAGCTCATCATTATCAACACAGTTAAAAATATTTTGAAGCTGCATGAAAAGATTTTGGCATTAGATATGTGTGTAACTCAATGCCCTCATTAATAGCTTTTCTATCCAAGCAGCTATTGATATCACAATTATCAAGATTTGATATCTTCTTTTTTTTTTCACTTCTATTTGCTTGATCTTCAAATCTGAACTCATTTATACACATGACTTTGATAACAAATATCTTCTTTAGGGTGTTGGAGTATATTTACTGTATCTTGTCTTTCGTTTGCTGAAGAAACTGTCTCAGGATCTTATTCATGGCACAGCAGTATTCATTCCATTGAAATCACCTACAAAAACTAGTTTGATATTTAAGAGGAAAAAGAGCAGATCTGATGAAAATTAAAAGAAATTGTTAAATGGTTATCTGAAATTAATCTTTGGTATGGTACCAGTTAAATGTTTTATTGGTTACTATTGATCTTAAAAACTGGAAAATTTCATGTTAGGACTAAAAGTAATGTTTATTTTATATTTTCATTTCAAACTCCTAAAAAAAAAATAATAATAATAATAATAATAATAATAATAATAATAATAATAATAATAATAATAATAATAATAATAATAATAATAATGATAATAATAATACTCAGACAAATACATAACAAAAATACCAGGACTTACAAATATATGTAACATACAGAAAATTGCACTACTGGGTACTGCACACATTCTACGCAAAACACTTTCAATACAGTAAACATAAAAGCACCACAGCAAACCACAGCACATACCCAAGGCGCACAGAGCTGCGCTCGGTAGTGAAGTGAAAGCACGTTATAAAAATAAAACTACTGAACAATAATAATAATAATAATAATAATAATTTCTACATCTTAATTGCATAAATCTTATTTGAATTTTTCTATTTTCAGGTAGTATTTTCATGAAATCTTATTCACTTTTGAGTAAAGTCAACTTGCATGTTGGCTGGAAATAAAATAGAACAAAATATGTAATCTTATATTCCTATAGTTTGGTGATACCACACCAATAATATTGTTTTCAGTATCGATGATGATGGTAGTATTGTGAAACTTGGAACATAGCTTTTTTTTTATCTTCAATATATTTTTTCTATGATTAATTAATGACATTGAGTAAAGACGTTTTGTATATTGATTCCTTGTGTTTTTCTCTATTTTGTTCTCACCAATACTTCACTATGGGTTAAATAAGCATCATGAAACATATTTTTTCTATTTTCTCCATATTGGTTAAAATTAAATATTTCATTAAATTTTATCCAAATAAGAGATTAATTTATTTTAACAATAACAAAACCAATGCATATCTTCAAGCTGTAAATTCAATTAGCATTCAACTTTATACGTGTTTTTGATCTCTCTTGAAATTTCTTCTTTCCTGATTTTATCTGAAATCAGATTAACTTGGACTGCATTTTTACATTTTTTTCTATTTTTTACCCTTTTTTAACAGAACTCCTTTCTATTCAAGTTTTACTGAAAAGTATCACGAATGTTTAACATCAAATTTTTAAAATTTTCTTATTTATTTATTTTCTATATTGATTGTTTGCTACTGTAAACCTGAAGTAGATTTAGTGACATATGGGAAATAAATAGCTATATTAAAACATATTCTCACATAATACTCTAGTTTAGAGTTTTAAAGAATTTTCATGGTTATTGAAAACTTTTTAGTTTAATTCTCTTATTGCCTTCCTCCAATGAGTATATGGTATGTCAAGGAAGGTGGTTACTAAATAAAATAAAATAAATAAATAAACAAAAAACAGAAATTGATAGACGAGGTTTCTTAGCAAATTCTTCAACTTTTATTTTGGATGTTAAATGTATAAAAACTGTTAAGTTAGATATTTACTTTGCACAGGGATGAAATAACGAAGTCAATATCAAATTAATTATTTTGTTTCATACACACACACACATACATGTATATATATATATATATATATATATATATATATATATATATATATACACACACATACACACACACACACACACACACACACACACACACACACACACACATATCCAAATTGAGGGATGGGAACAGATAAAATCCAGGCTACATGTTTCCAAGCTAACAGATCCTCTGATGTAGTAATTACTCAACAAGGAGTACTCAGCTACTCATCAGTTATATGAAGGTTACATTCTTGCTTGGAAATCCCTACCCCTCATTGAGTAATTATTACATCAGAGGATCTGCTAGGTAGGAAACATGTGTAGCCTGGATTTTACCTGTTCCACTCACTCAATTTAGATTTTTATTCACATTCATTGCAACTCCAGTTACTGATCATGAGCTATAGATAAATTTTTTCATCGTAACAAACTTCAGTATGGGAAAAGCCTACAACCTTCAATGTTGATAAATTATTACCTACCATGGACTGCTTGAAGCTTACAAGCCTCCTACACTTAGATCCTTGGATCTTACAATTACATATCAATATATACATACATACGTGTGTGTGTGTGTGTGTGTGTGTGTGTGTGTACTTATTCATCTATTCATTTAACTATTCATAAATTACAATAGCTACAAGATTTGCTCAAAAAATAACATGTATATTCAAATATTTTGTAAGTGCATTAGTGATATAAATGAAGTGAGACTGTTTCAAATCACATTTGAAACTTTGATGTACCTGTAGCTCACTGAAAAGTATATTCAATGTAATGTCAGAATTACCAGTAATCAGCAGCTTCTCAGTTGTTATTTTAAATAACCAGTGATGACAATATGATTGGCATACATCGCTAGTCTTAATGGCATCAGTAGTAGATTGATTTCTATGTGAATGGTTCCATAATCTTATGCATTTATTTCTCAATTTCTTGAACGTTCTACCTCAAAAATTTTCAAATTTTTTTCTTTACCTGCTGGTAATAATAACTTGTCATTTCTATTGTACATATAGGATACTATTGTCCTAGACATACTGAAGATAGAGAGTGGGAACGTGGCTGGAACATATCTGATAATTGATATGCTCAATGAGTGCTGACTTGGGACTAAACAACAACACTCATTGTTATTGCTGATATTCTGTTCTACTCAAGGCACAAGGCCCAAAACTTTGGGGGAGGGCGCTAGTTGATTAGATCAACCCTAGTACGCAACTGGCATTTAATTTATCGACCCCTGAAAGGATGAAAGACAATGTTGACGTTGGCAGAATTTGAACTCAGAACATAAAGACAAATGAAATACCACTAAGCATTTTGCCCAGCGTGCTAACATTTCTGCCAGCTCACCACTACCTCCACTACTTTGACTGTCACTGCTGCTGCAGCCACTACCACAGCCATCACCTTCATCACCATTATTATTATTACCATTGCCCTTAGCCATCTTATAATATCAGTTCTACATTTATTTTTCAACACATGAATTTGGACTCTGGGCAGTATTTCAGTTTTCCTCCTTACATTCTGACTTTTATTACTCATAAGAGAAGCACCTTATGCTGCCTCTGTTGGTGCATTTAATACTTTCCAGCCATACTGAGATCAGGTTATAATTGCTAAAATGATTGTTTATCTAACCAATGTCCAAATAAATTGAAACGGAAATTAATTTAATTGTTAGAAACAACGTTAATGGAGAGGATTTAATACAAAAGTAAGAATTTAATACTGAATCAGATAAATGTTTACATTACAGGGTTCTTTTGTTTGGCCTTTCTCTTTAATGGTTTGATTCTCATTTTATATTTACTCCATGATAAGTTCTTAGCAATGCCAGTACCAACCAAGTTGTATTACAGAATTTAAGCTCAATGATGCATTCTGACAAGGAATGTGCACATTTGTAATTTTGCATTATACGTAATAGAATTTGCTTCTGTGATGAATATCTACTGTAAAGTTGAGGTTTGTATATAATTATTGTTTGAAAATACATACAACATAAACAGCTTCTCCTATCTTGACTAGACAACGAATGCCAGAATGTATGGCTCAGTTACAAATTAAACTAACAGTCAGCTAAAATTAACTTTCAGCTTTTAGTTAAAAGATCATATTTGAATTTCTGCTATTCTTTTCTCTTTTGATGAATCATTTTCATCCAAAAATTAACTATATAAAATGATATATATATATGAAAAACATCTTAACCAGATTATATGAATACATATATGAATATATATATATATATATATTAGTGACTTTTGCAAGACCCACTTAAAACTTTTTCTTATAAACCTTAGTTTTTTGTTTTTTGTGGATTAGATCATCATGATTATTAAATATTATTATTATTATTATTATTATTATTATTATTATTATTATTATTATTATTATTATTATTTTTATTATTATTATTGCGGACTTATGGAGTTATGTCGAACAGCTGCTGTCATATCTGTTAGTTGAGTCCATTGCATTAATTACCCCACTGTCCTCATTTAACTGGAGAGGGAAGGCAGTTTTCCACTGTGTAGTAGCTGATAAAAGAAGTCATATGGTGAACAATACTGAAAGGTTGGAGAACACACTTTCTTCAAGCAAGTTTATTGAAAGGTGGATGAAAGTAGCAAAAATAGCAAGAGTAGATGGAACTGGTCTGAAAATACACTTGTAGGAGAATGACAGTTGGAGAGAATGCTTATACTCTTTGTATTCATAGTGATCTTGAATCTGTAACGGTCTTCAATTGGTTCTAGATGTCATTATTATCGTCTTTCATTCAAACTAATGTAGCTTCATGCAGAACTATTCTATGTACACCACAAAAAAAATCTTAGAAAACTCATCCTTGACATCACCAACCCATCCATTTCTTTATCCATCTCACAATATTTACCCAAATATTGGTTTCAAATTTTGCCACAAGGCCAGCAATTTCAGGGGAGGGGCTAAGTTGATTACATTGACACTAGTGTTCAACTTGTACTTTATTATATTGATCCTGAGAGGATGAAATGCAAAGTCGACCTCAGCAGAATTTGAATTCATAACATAGAGATGGACGAAATGCTGCTAAACATTTTCCTGTTCACTAACAGTTCTGCCAGCTCACCATTTTGTACTTCCTCAAATATTGACATGAAGTAAATGCTTATATCTTTTCAGTAAAGCAGTTTGTATAACTTTATACCAGAGTAACTCTTTCCATCGTCATTGAATTAACATGAGAGCAATCATGGGAGCATCAATATTATTGGCTCAACTAAATAACAGACCAAACAAACATATTATATGAATATAGTTATGTATTCTGTTAATTCACAAGAAATTTTTCAAACAGATTCAGCATAGTTTAACTATCTTCTTGTGCAGAAGAACAATGTACTGGCAGAATCATTAAAGGTATGAACAAAACATGTTGTTACAGTCCTTAAATATTCTAAGTTCGAATTCCATTAGCATCAACTTCTTTGTCTTTTCAAGGCCTTTAAGATCAGTAATTAGATATTGGTTTCAAGTTTGGCACAAGGCCAGCAATTTTGGTAGAGTGGTGTAAGTTGATTACATCAACCCCAGTATTCAACTGGTACTTGTTTTATTAACCCCGGAAGGATGAAAAGCAAAATTGACCTTGACAGAATTTGAACTCAGAACATAGAGACAAATAAAATGCTGCTAAGCATTTTGCCCAGCATGTTAATGATTCTGCCAGCTTGCCACCTTTCACTAATCAAATATTGATATCAGTTCAGTTGACTATACACTTTCCCAAAATTTGAGGTCTTGTGCCTATATTAGAAATCAATATTATAAGGAAATTATAAAGTGGTGAGAGTAGTTCATTAGCACAATTGAGAGAGCACGGAACAAAACACCTTGTGGTTTTGATAATGTTTCTTTACATTGAGAATTCAAATACCATTGGGATCAACTTTGGCTTTCATGCTTTGGAATCAATAACATAAAGTATCAGTGTCAAGTACTGGGGTCAATTTTTTCAACTATACTCTTGCCTATAATTTGTGACCCTGTACAAATGTCAGAAATGAATATTAAGTAGTATAAGCAATTTCATTTTTTCAGTGTTAGTTAACTCAGAAGCAAAGATGAGTACTTCAGTTCAATGGTCTTTTTTTTTTTTTTTTACTTTTCACACTACTTATGTTTAGACTTAAATCAAATTTAAAACAAAAAAGAGAAACCTCACTAGAATTCCAATCAATCAAAAATTTCAGTTTTTGTATTGAATTTATGATTCAAGTTTAAATTTATTTCCATTTTCAAAAATTTTTCTATTTAATTATATATTTTTATTTTTGGTTTATGAAATCATCTCAGCTTTATCAATTTGAAATTCCAAACCAAAAAAAAAAATTCCATTTCTCCAGAAAACTCAATTTTTAACACAAAATAACTGTTAAAAGTACTATCTCAATGGTTTATATAAGAAAATCTTCGGTCTTTTACTGACACGCTCTCTATCTTTACGAAATATTGAACCAACCACAAAAAAAAAAAATATTATGATCACTGAATGCTAGAAACATAAACTATATAGGATACAAATCTAGTTACCTAAAGTGTTGCAACTAGGGAAATAATCAAGTTAATGAAACAACTACAAATGATTACTAAACCTGATAGGGTTTAGTTTTTCAAATCAAATCCTACCGTTTTGAACAAGGAGAGACACAATAGATGTTATAATCCTTGATATACAATGCCCAAGAGATTGTTGTTCAGTCCTTTTGGATATTGTGAGAATTTATAACTGGAAAGCCTTTGAAAGTCTACTTAATCAGAGTTGATCTGCAGGTAAACATCATAGAGGAGGGATCAAAGCATGGAGAAACAAATGTGAATATAAGTGCTGAAAAGAAGACATGATACAACAGTGAAAGTAGAAAATATTCTCAAGATAATGCCTTATGAGTTGCAATTTGTTTTAGTGATGACTATTATTGGTTAGCTAAGTATGAAAGTGATAATTTAGAAGAAATATATCTATGTGAAAAAGCTGATATTGATGTTAGGTAAAAACTGAAATTTTGTTGTTGGGATTAGTGAACTACCAATACATCATAACAACAAATATTCTACATTGAAATATATAAAATGTATTTTACAGCAAAATAACTAAAATCAAACAAAAGCCATGTGAGCAATTTTTAATTAAAGTTTTGAGGCAATTACAATTATCACTTGATAATTTTAATTACTTCTTTCTTGAAATATGCAAGTATGTATGTTTATGTGCCTGTATAAACATTTCTCTGTGTGTGTGTGTGTGTGTGTGTGTGTGTGTGTGTGTGTGTGTGTGTGTGTGTGTGTGTGTGTGTGTGGAGTGTGTGTATGTGAGTCTTTGTATGTATGAATAGCAAGGAATTTGATCGAATATTTTGTCAAAGCTATCAACGACATTTGAATAATAAAATATGTATACCAGTATGTGTATGTTAAGACACTTTCCTACTTACACATATACAGGCATATACACATGCATATGCACACACATAGCACATACATACACACACATACACACACACACACACACACACACACACACACACACACACACACACATCTTTATGTATAAATGTGAGTTTTCTGTGTGTATGTCCACTTTGTGATTAGAAACTACAAAACAACACCCACAACACTGTTTATTATTTGCCAGTGCACTGAGAAGTTCATATATTCTGAGAAATAGCTGCCAGATCTCCTTTAAACCACACCCTACCGTCTGTCAAGAAAGGAAATGAAGAGTAATCTAAAGTTGAAATAAAGTAATATTGGGAAGATGTAGAAACAAAGAAAGCTAGAAATGGATGATGGTGCCAGTAAAAGAAAGATTAAAATTTTTATTAGGGTGATATTAGCGTTTTCTTCCTCCTAACATCTCTCTTTAATATCTCTCTCTCTCTCTCTCTCTCTCTCTCTCTCTCTCTCTCTCTCTCTCTCTCTCTCTCTTCTTTCTGGAAAAGTAGAAGAAATATAGAGAGTGAGAGATACACACGAAGAAAGAAATCTTGATAGAGGGAGAGAAAGAAGAGAGTAACAGTGATGAAAGTGGTGGTACAGTTGTATGACATTAAACTCTGTTTTTTTCTGCCTTTAATCTTTCTTTCTTTGGATAACTGCAAGTGGAATAGAGACCGAAAAGAAAGCATACATACAAAGAAAGAGACATAGAGTGATGGAAATAGAGAGAGAGGGGGCATGAGAGTTTTTGACGACTTATTGACAAAAACTTCTTGTTTCAAAACCTTCTTGAGTGTGTTGTAAATCAAAATTTACTAGTTCGAATAATGCTGGATATATTGATTACAAATTTTGGGGGGTGGGGCATGTCAATTACATCGACCCCAGCGTTCAACTGCCTCTTATTTCATTAACCCTGAAAAGATGAAAGGCAAAGTCGACCTCAGTGGAATTTGAATCAGAACTCAGAACTGTTAAGCATTTTGCCAGGCATGCTAATGATTGTCAACTCACCACCTTAATAATGTTGAATACTTTAGACAATGTAACATGTCCTGATATAAAAAAAAAAGGGGTGAGGAGTGGTCACAGTTAGAAGGCCTTTTAACTGTAGTTTACTTGATAAAGACTAGTTGGGGACTGAATGACAATAATAATATCAACAACAATGAAACCAGTATTAAACAAAAGGCCCATTCAGTGTCATTCATTTCCAGTACTCCTTATAACTATGTTTGGGCTATTCATTGTTTGATAGACTGGAGCAGATGTACACCATAGCATAGCAAAAATACCCAACATTATCTAACAGCAAGCAAGCTCTTCTCCAGTAAAGATAATGCAAGACTTCACACCACTTGGACAACCTGGAATAAATTTCAGAAACTTGAGGGAATCAGACTGATGCCACACCCAGCATATAATCCAGACCTAGTTCCCTCAGGTTGTTGTTCCAATCCATGGCTCACTTCCTACACTTATGCTGCTCCATCAGCCAAAAGGAGGTGGAAGCTTCAGTGAAGTTCTTCACCTAGAAGGACATGAACAGGTCTCAGCATGGGCTCTAAGAACTGATAGAAAGGTGGCTACAAACGGTGCAACACAATGACCTCTACTTTGAATGCAAAGCTATTTTTATTGTAACTTGATGAATAAAGCAAAGATATAAAATATTGCAAAACATTTGACTTGACACAATAATTGTCCGAGGAGGTTTTATAAGTCAGAAAAATGTACAATAGAGCATGTGTTATTTATATATAGTGTATTACAAAATTAGCTCCATAAACAGCCAAAATTATCAGATAGTTTCTTAAATAATTAACCTTTCCCACAATGGACATGACCAAATGAAAATGTAAAGCTTGGGATCTTTTGCTCTGGAGGTTCAAATGGAAAAGTCGTAGCATCTTTGGTTGTAGAGAAATTACCCCTAAAATAACTCAAAATACACGCCCCTCTAAAAATAGAAAAAAAATGCAGGGCAATATGTTAAGTTTGTTCGAGACCCACCTTTACAGATTTCCTTGCTTTTTTTTTTGCTGTAACTAAAAACTCTGTGATTAGTCAGTTGGATGTTTTCTTTTGAAAAATCCAGAACAAGAGAGCTCAAGCTATACATTTCTGACTGATGTTTAATGAGTATTTAATTATTCTTTCATTATAAGGAAGATTAATTATTTACAAAACCAGCAGGTAACATTAGCTGTTTACGGAGTTAATTTTTTGAAACTGTATACACAATGTATGTGGTGGGGTGCATATGTGTCCACACGTGTGTGTGTGTGCTTGTGCGTGCACAAGCATGTGTGTGTGTGCATGTGTGTGTATGTGTGTGTGTACTTGTGTGTGTGTGTGTGCAAGCATGTATGTGTGTTTGTGTGCAAGCATGTATGTGAATGTGTGTATGTGTGTGTGCATGTGTGCATGTGTGTGTGTGTGCATGTGTGTGTGTGTGTGTGTGTGTGTGTGTGTGTGTGTGTGTGTGTGTGTGTGTGTGTGTGTGTGTTAGCAGAACACTCAGCAGTGTCCAGATTGCAAAATAGCTATTAATTGTATTAATTGTTTGTAATGAAGACATATTCAGCTTAATAGAATACTACTATAATTCCTTTGAAAAGTTAACTTTCACATAAAAAATTAGATTATAAACTGGTAACTTTATAGCAGCCCAGTATCTAATACCCTGTGTTAAAGTTACACACTCTGTGTTACTAATATACTTCATAATTTAATAATGTAAATGACATATACGTAATTTAAACCAATTGAGCAGGAATACAAGATTAAGTAAATGTGAAAATATTTACTTCAGTTTTTTATTCTTGATGTTCTTTAATTCTTAAGAGAATGAGGAAAATGATTAGACACAAAAGTGTCTGGAAATAAGCAACACATGAGAGAGCATCTCTCATAGTCTTCAGTGCTTAAAAGCACAAAAATTTCAGTGGCAGACAAAAATTTCCAGCACCAATGATGGAACTGCTAGATCACATGATATCTGCATGTTTGTGCTTCATCAGCAGTAGGAATCTACTATCACCATTGTCACCATATGCTGGCCAAACTTATATTTGGCCAAAAGTAGTGACAAATTAGGTACTGGTGTTGCAAATAGTAAGCAGTCTTGGTAAACATTAGATATTAGTGATGGAAGCGGTATTAGTACTGAACAGCAATCCTTATGTCATATTTAACATGAATGTATTGTAAGAATGCTATAATACAGTGGTATTCATCTCGAGAGAGCATTTCGTATAATGTTTAGTGTTTAAAAGCACTGGAATATCAGCAGCAGATGAAAACGTCTATAAAGAATGTTCTTTCAAGATGAATATCGCAGTATTACAGTGTTCTTACAATACATTCACATTAAATGGGACCTAAAGATTGCTATTTACTAAATAGTTATTTCAAAGAATAGGAATTTTCTTCGGTTATTTTAGCTAATTGAGGCACAAATTTTTCAGCAGTTTTCTAACTGCTTGATTCACTTTTGATATGTAATTTTATACACAGGAAACTTTCATCAAAAAAATTATTCCTTATTGTCTGAAGTTATTCCTTACAGTCTGGAAACGCAAATTGTAGTTGATAAGATGGCTTGACTGATAATGCTGATTTGATTAAAAATTCTTACTATTTTTTGTCACATCACAAAGATCTCAGTAGGTAAGCCTTTGGTATTTATTTTCTATCCAAAATAACAGCTTTTCCATTGTTTCTATAATTCATAATGCTACTATGTACATATAATGTGTATTTTGAACCTATTGAAGATCTTGAAATAAATTTTGTAAACTCTAATTTTCTTATTCATTTCTTTTAATTGTTCTTACAGCTGTTTCATTTATACTAAACTATTTCAGAGTTTCTGGTGAAACTTTTCTATTCCAAACTTGATTAATATTACAATTTTCATTTCTTGAGACGTAAACTTTCTTGTCAATTTTTTGGGCTAGACATTCAAACCTCTTTTATTCAATCACAAAAAATATTTCACAAAATATAAAAATATAAATCTAACTGAAGTACTAATTTAACATGTTAGTCTAACTCACTATTGCTGAAATGAACTGAGTTAAATAAAAGAATAAGAAAAACCAAAACAGAACTGATGAAATGATGAAAAGTCATTTCTAAATGATATGTGCAACAAGAAAAACTGAACAAAGCCAAAGCAGTGCCATTTTAGCTTGTGATCTACATGGCCATTTACACTTTTGCATGCATTCTAACCCTAACCTTAATCAGATCATGTACTGCAGAACACTGCATACTAAAGCAGCACCACCAAAACTATACTAACAGGAAACCATTCAGACTGAGTACGACTTAAACCAAGAAACAACTATGTATACATATGTGTGTGTGTGTTAGAAATCCTATACTTTGGTGGGCAGGAAGAAGTTGAAAGGAGTCTCCTAATGGACCATTTAACTGTTGACTGGTCCTCAGAGATGTACTCAGTTTCCTTCCTCACTTAAGAGTATAGAATTTTTAGCTTCTATATAAAGACATCAGAACTTATTTTACCACTGATACCTTAATTTGCATATTTATCCTTTTGACCTCTCAAAATTAATTAAGCAATATATATTTTATTCACACAAATCAGACAGATTGAAATAAATTTAAATCTTAAACACTTGACTTACAGTGAACATTTGATTTACAGATACAATCCATCCAGTGTCCTTATCTGCTGTTTCTGTCTACTCAATTTCACTTGAAGGGCTAGAAGTGATCAGAGTGGAGGTGTGGTTAGGGTGTTGAAATCATGATCATAAGATTGTGGTTTTGATTCCTGGACTGGGCAATACATTGTGTTCTTGGGCAAAACACTTCATTTCACGTCACTCCAGTCCACCCAGCTGGTAAAAGTGAGGAGTCTTGTGATGGACTGCCATCCCATCAAGGGGGTATATATATGCTACAGAAACTGGGAAACCATCCTTATGAGTCTATATGACTCAGGAAGGCAATTTATCCTTTTTTTCTTTTTTTTTTTCTTTTTTAAGTAATCAGAGGCTGCTCAAGATGTTGTATGGTGTAATTGAAACTAAGACCTCATGATTGTGAAGCAAACCATTCAACTATGCTGGAGTAAACATTAACTTCACTGACTTGTTTTCTAGGTGAAATAAATGTTATCACATATATATATATTTCTCCTCTTTTCCTGTAACCTCACATGAGTTGAAATGTAATAGAAATTCAATATTTTGTCAGTAGCAAAGTCAATAAGCACACAAAAGGTATTATGACATTTCTGGCAGACTGGTGATACTTTAACACATCTTTTATAAGCGTATAGACAAAGAATATATAGAGTGGACAGCTTAAATGGATTATTCTAAATAGTACTAGTAGTAGCTGTATTTGGAATAGGGTGGGGTAGAAGACCAGCCAGTGCCAATGGTAAGAGCTGACAACATTCATTCAACACAGAAACCAACTAAGGCTAGTTAATCTTTACTCCTGTATATTAATCAAAATATACACATAATACAATGAATAAAACAAAGGAGAAACAATATTTATTTGATGGGTCAGTTTTGCTTGAATTGGAAATGGGACTGAAGTGGTAAAAACACATGAAGCTAGAGGATAAAAATCAAATAAATAGATAAATAAATAAATCAATTAATAGAAATTTCAAATGAATTAGTTAAGTCTAATTTGAAATATCTTGCACTCATGAATTTATGATTATTCATTATGAGATTTTATTTATTTTCAAGTAATACTTATGCCAGAGGAGGAGATTCAGCACTGTGGCATATCTTGTGACAACAAGCACCATACACCATTACCACTCCATCACTCCATTTTCTAACATACACATCACTCTATCCACCAGTATACACATTACTCTGTTCCCTAATATACACATCATTCCGTCCACTAGCATACACTTAACTCCATTCTTTAATATACACATTATTCCATGCACTAGTATACATATAACTCCATTCTCTACAATACATATCACTCTATTCTCTAATATACACATCATTCTGTTCTCTTATATACACCTCACTCTATTCTCTACTATACACAACACTCCATCTGAGTATATATATAACTCCATTCTTTAATACACATCACATCCTTCTCTACAATACAATCCTTCTTTATTCTCTAATATTACACCATGATGAGTAAATGTATATATTTCAAGTTAAACTTGGAGTATTGGGCAAGAGGGAGACTCAGAAAAATGTGAGATGAAGTAGTAAAGTTCAACCTCAGGTTGAGCCTCAAGGAGGAGTTGACAAAGGACCAAAATGAATGATGATTCATTGTGCTCAAGAAGACCTGGCCATCTAAGTAAAAATGAGATCCAAAAAGCATATTGTCAATATCTATGCTCTCCACTGTACCCAGTCTGTACATGTTGAGCCTTCCCAGCTATTCATCCTTGTAACACCCACCCTGCTACACCCCTTTTACTGTGGTATTATTGCTCAGCTGCTGTAATAATATGAAAGCAGAACTGCACGTATTCCTTCCTCCATTTTATGCAATCTATAATCCCTCTTCTTGAACCCAGTCCCCTTGCCACCCATCTTGCTCTTCCAAAATCATCCTTTACCACCGAACACCCATTCAATCTGAATTCTGTAGTCCAAGGCTGACCAAAGTCTTCGTGAGTGGATTTGGTTGACAGAAATTGAAAGAAGCATGCCTGCATGTATGTATATATGTATGTATATCTATAGATACGTATGTGTATGTGTGCATACATATGTATAAGTATGCATGTGTCTGTACATTTTCACTTCTCCAAAAGTGAATGAGTTACAAGCAGTGTTGTTGTTGTCATTTTGTAGCCAATAAATTGCCTACTTTATACCTTTGGAAGCATATGGAAATATGAGATTTTTAACTTGCAAAACAGGCAAGGGTTAACAAGTGAGGGCATCTAGCTACAAACAATGCCTCAATAATATATTCATATAACCCATGCTAGCATGGAGAATGGATGTGAAAATAAACAAACGAAGACAGATAGATAGATAGATAGATAGATAGATAGATAGATAGATAGATAGATAGATAGATAGATAGATAGATAGATAATTAGAGACAGATAATTAGATAGAGTGGTAGATAGGAAGGCAAATAGATAGAGAAGTAGACCGAAAGACAGACGGGTGGACTGACAGACAGACAAACAGATAGATAGGTAGACAGACAGACAGACAGACAGACAGACAGACAGACAGACAGACAGATAGATAGATAGATAAATAGATAGATAAATAGATAGATAGATAGATAGATAGATAGATAGCAACAGATAATTAGAGACAGTGATAGGTAGGAAGGTAAACAGACAAACAGACAAACAGAAAAACAGCTAGATATATATATATATATATATATATATATATATATATATAGATAGATAGATAGATAGATAGATAGATAGATAGATAGATTGATAGATTGTTTTTTTTTCAGTTTGTGTGTGTGTTCTTGTAGAAAAACATGGGAGCTTAATGTATGCATGCAGTAGAAATGGTAGCATTGAAATTGGGAAGTAGTCATTTACATCATTCTTGAAATTCTTTATAAAGAATTTTTTAATAGAGTATCAGAATGAAACAAGTTCAAATATTTTTTTTGTTTAAAATGATTGTAGGAGGAGAAATATGTGTAATATTTGTCTAGGCAGTGTTTACAGTTTCTTATTGGATTTCTAATTGATATTACATCACTCATTTTTGTTATATATCTGCAAACTCTATGGAATCGATTGTCATGAATCAATATCCAAGTTTCTAAATGTAAAGAAAATAATTTTGTTTCTAGCTGCAGCAGTAGCAGTTGCAATGTGTGTTAACAACTGTTTCTCAATTTCATAATGATTATTAGGCTGAGAGGTCTTTGACATGCAGGTGCCCATACCATGTGATACGCACTCATGCCGGTGCTATATAAAATGCACTTGTGCCAGTGCCACGTAAAAGAACTTCGTGCCAGTGCCACATTACTCGTGCTGATGCCACATGAAAAGCACTTGTGCCAGTCCCCTAGTAAAAAGTACTTGTACTAGTGTCATGAAAGAGCACCCATGCTGGTAGTACATAAAAAGCACCCAGCACACTGTAAAGTGGTTGGCATTAGGAAGGGCATCTGGTCATAGAAACCATGCTAAAACAGACAGTTAGAGCCTGGACAGCTCTCCGGTTCTCCAGCTCCTGTCAAACTGTCTAATGATGATGATGATGAAGATGATGATGATGATGATGATGATGATGATGATGATGATGATGATGATGATGATGATGATATGCATGTGAGTGTGTGTGCATTTATGTGTAGGAAAGAGAGAGCGAGAGAGGGAGTGAGAGGGAAGGAAAGAGTATGTGTGTGTGTTAGAGAGAGAGAGAGAGTGTGTGTGTGTGTGTGTGTCAGATGATTAAGAAGTTCATTTCACTACCATGAAGTCTCACTGTGTAACATCTTGGGCAAATGTCATTTTCAATAGCCTTGGAGGATGTTGTACATCATCCTTTTGCTGCTTGTTGTTTTATGTGTGTTCATGATAATTATCATGATAGATTATAATTTATTATTAATTTAGCAGACATCAGCATGGATTACCGAATAATTTGCTTGCTGAATTCTATAAACAACAATCGCTATTCTTGTTAGATACAGTGATCTGGGATGTAGCTTTGACTGAAGAGACACAATCAGGTTGAGACATAAGTATCTTAAAGTCCTCCTATATCAATGAATCAAAGAAGTAATTGTGCTAACAACACACAGCATCAGAAAGGAGGTCTTCTCTGAAAGTAAAATACAACAATGATTAACATATGCATAGTCAAATCGTGGGAAGCATATTAAGAATGAATGTGTACAGGATCGTATGTATGTATGTATGTTATGTATGTATGTTATGTATGTATGTATGTATTTGTTATTTGTGCCTGTGTTTGTTGCCCTGCCATCACTTGACAACGGATATTGGTTTCTTTATGTTCCCGGCACTTAGTGGTTCAGCAAAAAGAAACCGATAGAATAAGTACTCGGCTTACAAAGAATAAATCCTGGGAGTGATTTGTTTGACTAAAGGCAGTGCTCCAGCATGGCCCTAGTCAAATGACTGAAACAAGTAAAAGAATACATGAGAGAGAGAGAGAGAGAAAGAAAGAGAGATAGAGAGAGAGAGAGAGAGAGAGAGAGAGAGAGAGAGAGAGCGGCATACATACATACACTCTCATACTGGACAAAAGACTTTGCAGTACATACTTAGGGTGCTTTACATTCCAAGTCCAAATCCCATGAGGTCAACTTTGTCATTGATTCTTCCTGGAGCCAAAAGAAATTGGTATCATCTGGCCATTATATTTCTCACCAAAGGCCCCAAACCCTCAGATCTGTTTGACAACGAATGCAAGAAAGTTCTCCAGAAAGGTTAACAAAGAATTTTTTTTTTTAATCTCCCCACTTTAGTTAACAAAGAACTTACTAGATCTATGAACTAAAGTGTAAAATTCATATTATTAAAAAAATTTTAAATAATAAATTGAACTGATTAGAACTACTGGTGAAGTCAATCTTTTTCTTTTTTTAAATATGTGTGTGTGTTAAATAAAAGGAAACAACAAAACCAAGACTGTAGATTTTTTAGGACATTTATAAAGAAAAAGTTAGTCTTACAACTGTTTCTGGGATATTAGGAATATCCCTTCATCAGAGACGAAGTGAAATGGTTAAATAGTGGTTTGAATGAGTAAAGCAAGCCATGAGGATAAAGACAGTATATAAAAAGGATAACTATGTTGATGATAGGAAGGATGAAAGGTGGTGAAGCTAATTTCAATGGTTTTGAGTATTTGCTAAAACTGGCTTAATATTAGTTTTGGATGGTGACTTCAGTATAGAAGATACAGAATAGATAAAAGCAGAGATGTAAAACATTTTACAACCTATAAATGCCAAAAAGAGAATAGGTTAAGATAGTGTGATATATACAATCAGACTGAATCAAGGGTGGGAGAGATTACAGTAAGGATAGATACTATTTGATAACAGTAATTGTAAAATAGTAGAGTTTAGTAGAGCATGATAAAAATGAAAAGTGAGAAGAAAAGAGAGAAGAAGAGAAAGAAAGATAAAGGATTGGACATCAGAAACATAAAATAGTGTATCACATTTGAAATTAGAGGAAAATGGGAATGTGACTACATGCTCTAAATTGAAAGCTGGAATGCTAGCTAGTGCTTGTGGCAATTAAATTTGTATGGTAGGTTAAAAGGCCCATCTCAGTATAACAAGACAAAATTGCTAGTGAAGCAAGAAAAGATGCTTGGAGTGAAATGTAAAATGAAAAGAAATTAGTTGATATAAATTGAGCAAAAAAAAAAAATGTTGACAATGACTATACAGCAGATTAATAAGATGACTGATAATCAGATTGATTGTGAAGGGAAAAATTTGTTTCACAGAGAAAAAGCAAGCTGCAAAACAAATCAATGGTATGGACAATATAAAATATCGGAAGAATGATTAAGAGGAAACTATAATAGGCGCAGAGTGATATACATGTATATATATATATATATATATATATATATATATATATATGTGTGTGTGTGTGTGTGTGTGTGTGTGTGTGTGTGTGTGACTGGGTGTGTGCATGTGTGTGTGTGTGTATATTAATATATGAGAAGATTATGGAAGAAAGTCGATGAATGAAAATAGCGGAAAGAGATTAAATGAAGATGATGAGAAAAGATCTGTGTAGAAAGATTGATGGAGATGAGATCAAGTAGTTAATGTTATAATTAAAGAGTAGGAGTGCTGACAAGAGCTGTTAGAGAAATGTTAAAAGTTGTAGGGAAGACAGGTGTGAAATGACTATCTAGATTATGCAATCGAGCTCTGAAAGATTCATACCAGATGTTTGAAAGAGTAACTTTGTAATACTTAATTTTTAAAATGATGTTCCTTATCATTTCAGATGAATTGATGGTAAGGAGGGGAGTCTTTCAATTTCATTCTGGTATTTTTCATTTACACAGAAATAGAAAGGTAAATGATGTTACTACTGAACCAAGCAAATAATAATTTCTATTTTCCATAGGTGCCAGTGTAGCTGTTTGGTAAGAAGCTTGCTTCCCAACCGCATGATTCTGGGTTCAGGTCCACTGCATGGCACCTTGGGCAAGTGTCTTCTATTATAGCCTCAGGCCAACCAAAGCCTTGTGAGTGGATTTAGCTGATGGGAACTGAAAGAAGCCTGTCATATTTATATATGTATAGATGTGTGTGCATATATATATATATATATATATATATATATATATACGTGTGTTTTTGTGTCTGTGTTTGTACCCCCATGCCACCATATCATATGTATCTATGTGTGTGTGTCTTTGTGTCTGTGTTTGTCCCCCATTACCACTTGACAACCGGTGTTGTTGCATTTATGTCCCCATAACTTACCAATTCAACAAAAAAAAAATGATAAAATAAGTACTGAGCTTAAAAAAATATGTCTTGGGGTCAATTTGTTCGACTAAAATCCTTCAAAGTTGTGCTCCAAATGACTGAAACGAGTAAAAGAATAAAAGAATAAAGACTTCCTTTGATTCCTGTTAGGCAGGCATTCCTGCTGAACAATATGAATTGTGAGTAAATAAAAATTTGTTTACAAATTTATGTTGTCACAAAAAAAAAATTGAAAAAGTGGTCAGATAAATTCGTTTGTATTCTGAAATATAAATGTTCTTCAAGTACAGTCATTCATAAATAAATTTTTGTATCTGACAAATACCAGTCTTATCAACCCAGATATGTATTAATAAATCAGGAAAGTGGGTTAAGCTAAAACTAAAAGGTGTGGCTTAAATACTGTACAGCAAGCAGAATCCACATTACTTGCAATTATTTAGATACCTTATATTTTATGAACACCATGAAAAATTTTAGTACTGACTTTTGTTGCTCATTTTTATCCTTAAATTTATAATTAATTATTAGATCCCTTTGGTTAGAGTAACTATTTAGTACATATTTTATGTAAATTTAATTTGTATTTTCATTCATTTTGATTCTATTTTCTTGTTCTATTACCAAAGAGAGGCAGATTCCTTACATAAATCTGCCACATCTGAATATCTTATTAACTCTTTGAATTTATTAACATCTATATAACTCTCGCTTTTAAAAACAATATGAATATTTCAAGTCATGCATCTACATTTATAAATGAATGAATGCAAATAGTATAGATGTAAACTTCACGAACTGAACCTTGTAAATCTCTGAAGAGGCCTAGAGAATCATGCATGTATCTCCATTGCATCCTTTTCATCTACCAATTACTCCAGCTTACTGGAGTTATATAGATAGAATGGGGCCGAAACAGCTGTAAGACTTTTTAATTTTTAATTTTTAATTGCTGATATGACATAGGGTGTCATATGTGTTTGTATATTGTCTTTATTGTCCTTTTGGTTGAAAAATAAATAGGTTAATTAACATAGTACAGTGTCTGCAAATTGATGAGTACCACATATTCCCCTCCATTTTCTTATTGCTATATATATATATATATATGATTTATATCCAGCTGTAAAAACTATACCAAAACAGGCAAAAGACCTTGGTACAGGTCTCTAGCTTGCCAACTCTTGCCAAACAGTTCAACCTATACCAGCATGGAGAACAGATGTTAAACAATGATGATTATATATATTTATAGGTACAGGCATGACAGTGTTATAAGAAGCTTGTTTCCCAACCACATGGTTCCAGATTCAGACCCACTACATGGCACCTTGGGCAAGTGTCTTTACTATACCCCTTCCTCTGAAATTGCTAGCCTTGTGACAAAATTTGAAACCATTATCATTATTATTATTATTATTATTATTATTATTATTATTATTATTATTATCATCATCATCATCATCATCATCATCATCATCATCATCATCATCATTATTATTATTATTATTATTATTATTATTATTATTATTGTTATTATTATTGTTATTATTATTAACACTGATGTCTTCACCATTATTACTGCTATGATTTTAAAGTAATTTAAATGTAAATCATTTTATTGGTTTGATAATTGTGTTAGTTTCTTCACTTTTATCATCAAGTAGAATAGAATCTGAACCACTGTCTACAACTGATATTTTTAATTTAGATAAATATATTTTTAATGAAATGACTCTTACATATCATATTTCTCTCTCCAAGAAAAATGAAAAGTTAATTTTTAAACCAAAATATATTATAAAATTTATTCTGATACAAGCAAAAAAACCAATCTTGGCAATGGTCTCTGTGTTGTCCTATCTCTATTAAAAAAATATTGATTATTTCAGTTTAACAAGATGAGGGATATCAAAACTGTCTTGTCTAGATGCCATGTGTAACCTACAAACAAGTACCTCTTAAATCCAATATGTAAATGCATATTTCTCTACACACATATATATGTATATATATTCATGTATGTATATACATGTATATATATATATATTTAGATGTGTGTGTGTGTGTGTAGAAGCAGGCATAATTATATTTGTGATGTCTTACTGTCTAGTTAAAAAGCTTGCTTTCCAGCCATGTGGTTTCGGGTTCAGTCCCACTGCATGGTACCTTGGATAAGTGTCTTCTACTATAACCCCAGATTTGCCAAAGTCTTGTGAGAGGATTTGGAAAGCATATTCTGAAACAGGTAACATCAAACAGGTAACATTATTTGTTTTTCTGTCTTTTGCGATGAAATGTTACTTTGCTTGGAAACAAGCAATAGTTGAGGATAGGAAGGGCATCCACCCATAGAAAAATCTACCTCAGCAAATTCTGTCTCAGCCATGCAAGCATGGAAAAGATTATGATGATGATGATGATATATGTAAGAATAAATATAGCAGTATCAGAACCAAGCTGTGATTAGGAATAAATGAACTTTATGTTAGCTAAAATATGTTTGTGACATATTTTAACTTCTAAAGGCAAGCAAATTCACTGCAGTTACTGTGGAGAATTAATTCTCTCTTATGATGGTAAAAGGAGTAAAAATACCATATCTTCTCAATGCAGCTCTGGGAATCGTGCAGATACCCAGAGGTGCATTTCTGGCTCTTTAACCTTCCTCAATGGAAAATACTGAAGAGAGATTACCTTGGTCAGATTCAAAGCCATAGCTTTAAGTAAAATGCTGTAAACATCAATGGCTGATGTGTACTAGTGGACCATCAGATCAGAATAAAAATAGCAGCATCAGTGCCAAGCAGTGATTAGGAATAAACAAACTTTAGATTAGTTAAAATATGTTTGTGACATATTTTAACTTCTAAAAGCAAATTCACTGCAGTTATCTCTATTCAGTATTTCCCATTGCGGAAGGCTAAAGAGACAGAAATGTACATCTAGAAATCTGCTAAACTGAAGCATTGAGCAGATATGGTGTTTTTACACCTTTTACCATAAGAGAAAATTTTTCTCCATGGTAACTGCAGTGAATTTGCCTGTAAAAGTTAAAATATGTCACAAACATATTTTAACTAACCTAAAGTTCAAAAATAAATATATAATCATCATTTTTCATCGACTTTTCATGCTATTGCTTCTGATGAGTAGTCATGTTCAGAGTTATGTAAGATTTGTAGATATGCTGCCCTCTTTGTGGGCTGGAAGTCCAGTTGTAAATCATTTACAACTATTGTGCTATGACAAGACAAAGAAATACAAATATGCATACACAAGTTCAGGACCATCTTAGAAGCATTATAGGCCCCAGGGCAAATCAATGTCGATAAATTAAGTACCAGTTATGGACTGGGGTCGATGCAATCGACTTAATCTCTTTGTCTGTCTTTGTTTGTCCCCTCTATGTTTAACCCCTTGTGGGCAATAAAGAAGTAAGAAACTATAAAGTTCTGGATATAAATATTCGTAGTATTTTCTCATTCCTTTACTTTTGTTGGAGCCAATTATGTTCTCCATCCTCCAAATTTTAGTTTAATGAATTAAATCCTCTTCAAAAATTCATGACATTGTGCTTTTCTTGGAAAATGTTGTTGACATTAGTGATATTAGTGAGAAGGACAATGTAATAAGGATTCAACTCTCCAACTAAAAGTACACACTTTTCTATTTTGTGTTTATATGCAAGACTCTTAACCATTTGCGAAAGTTTCCAGCCTACTCAAGAAAACATTATAAAATTAAATGCTAATCAACACACATAATACTGCTGCATTATTCCATTACTAATCTTGAGGATTTTCAAGATATTACTTCATGTTTCTTTCTTCCTTTCTTTCCTTCCTTTTTAACAACACATTTTATTACAGAAATGAAATTAATATGTGAAGAAAATTCAGGAAAAGAGTTGGAAAGGAAATAGTCAATTATATTAAGTGTTTAGAAATGTTACTACATCTTCACATGATTAGATGAAAAAATTCCCTTGAATAAATGTGAGCTATTTCAAATTTTGTGTTATGTCATTAAGTTTTCCCATGAAAATTCAGACATGAAAACATTGTCAAACTCAAGGGATATATTTAAAACAATTTTAATGAGAATAAAATCTAATTTTGGAAAACCGCAACAAAATATTTTTTGGTACTTTTATAAAATTTTCTGTTTGCATTTTTTCATTCTGAGTATTTTTAGATAATCAATTTAATGTAATCTTATACTAATAATACTCATAATTGGTTACTTGTTCTCACTATCTATGTAATTACTCTTCCTCCCTCTCTCACTTTTTACTTCTACTACTGTTATTGCATTCTCTTGCTGTTTATTATTGTTACTAAACTTCCTCCAATACAACTACAACTAATAAATACCCTTCTCAGCCTTCACCTCCTACTTTACTACGTCTTTATCTCTTCTTCCTTTTCCTCCTCCTATTTCTACAACTACAACTGTTACCTCCTCTCTTAAAAATTTTCAAACTTCACAGTTTCATTACCAGAAAATTAAGGCACATATTTTCAGCACTGCACATCTGTCACATGTCATTTGACAGGTAATGTCAAGAATTCTTTTGCAACTGTGCGTAACATCAAGTAATAGGTGCAGGGATGGCTGCCTGATTGAGAAGTTTGCTTACCAATCACATGGTAAGTGTGTTCTACTGTAATCAGTAGATTACAAAGCCTTGTGAATAGATATGGTAGACAGAAACATCAAGAAACCTATTGTGAGTATGTGTGTGTGGGTGTGGGTGTATACATACATACATATATACATACATATAATATATATATATATATATATATATATATATATATATATATATATATATATATATATATATATATATATATATATATATAGTAGCAACAGAACAGCCTGCTCATGAAATTAATGTGCATGTGGCTGAGAACTCCACAGACACATGTACCTTTAACGTAGTTCTCAGGGAGATTCAGCATGACACAGAGTGTGACAAGGCTGGCCCTTTGAAATACAGGTTTAACAGAAACAGGAAGAAAGAGTGAGAGAAGTTGTGGTGAAAGAATACACCAGAGTTCACCACCCACCTGCCAGAGCCTCATGGAGCTTTAAGTGTTTTTGCTCAATAAACACTCACAATGTCTGGTCTGGGAATTGAAACCACGATCCTATGACCATGAGTCCACTGCCCTAATCATTGGGCCATTGCGCCTCCACTATATATATATGAACACCATGCCCAGAGCAAAAACAAATAATACAAAATAATGCAAACAAATTAACCAAAAAAAAAATTTACCCAAAAGACAAATCCAAGTGAAACAATCATCCCAAATATTGCACTCAAGAGTAACGTCCCTTGATTCATTGGTTCCTTGTTTTATTTACGTGAATTCATGAGAAATCCCATGAATGTAGTGAGATTATTTTCCAAAATGGAGGTGAACATTTTTCTCCCTGTGATCAGCTTGAAAAATTGTCATGACACTAGGATATTTTCCTACTTTTCTTAACATGAAACCAATAGTAGACTTAATTCACAAATAAAGAAAAAAATATATATATAATGGTTAGGGTGATCACTGGATCACAATTTCAATTCCTACACACAGTTGGTGCGTTGTATTCTTAAGCAAAGTGTTTCATTTCATGTTGCTCTGTGATTACTTTGAAACCTGATATGTGGTACTCCTTGCACCAGTTCAGACAACATTGATTTGATGGAGAGATTGAGCTAATGTGTGGCATGAATATTTAATCCCTATAAACAAATCATTGGTGCAGGTCATTCAGCAAAAAGCTGAATGCTCATGTGCCATCTTTCACAGAAGAGTCTATCATACATACATGCATGCATATATATACAGGGGTTGGACAAAATAATGGAAATACCTAGCATCATAGCATCATAATTTTGAAATATCTATAAAACCGTCAAAAGCTTATTTATTTTTATGTTTTTTTGATTTATTAGTGTTACTTAATATGTTTTGCTAAAATTGTTGTTTCTTTTCAGATATCACAAAAATGTAATTAAAATTCATTAAAATGACAGATTTATTGGACTTTCAAAGAGGTCAAATTGTTGATGCTCGTATGGCAGGTACTAGGGTAATGAAAACAGCCAAAATGTTTGGTGTATCAAGAAGTACTGTCTTGAAAGTAATGACAGCCTTTGAGAAAGAGGGAAAAAGCTCCTCATCGAAACAAAACTCCAGAAGAAAACCAAAACTTTCAGATAGGGACCATCGGACTCTTGTGCAAATTGTTAGAAAGCATCACAAAAGTACAGCTCCCAAAATTACTGCAGAGCTTAATGGCTACCTTGAGAACCCAGTTTACACAAAAACTGTTCACCAGGAGCTGCACAAAGCCAGATTTCATGGGAGGGCTGCAATCAGAAAACCACTACTTTGAAAAACAAATGCTGCAAAGCGTTTAGAGTAGAGTAAAAACCTACAGAATTAGTCCCTAGAGCAGTGGAAGAATGTTATTTTCTTGGACGAGTCATCCTTTACCTCATTTTCAACCATCAGCTGAGTGTATGTGTGGAGACAGCCAAAAGAAGCATTTGACTCAGACTGCCTTCTTCCAACTGTTAAACATGGAGGAGGATTTGTGATGATATAGCACCCCACCCCATCTGTGATGGTGGGGCTATATCTTGGAAATCTGCCAGCCCAATGATGGCAGAATTAATAGTCAAGACTATTTAAACATTTTACCTGATCAAATTCATCCTATGATTGTGGAGCTGTTTCCGAGGGAAAATGCAATTTTTCAGGATGATAATGCACCAATTCACACAGCTAAAGTTGTTACTGAATGGTAAGAGGAACATTCTAATGAAGTTGAAGATCTTATCTGGCCACCACAATTCCCAGATCTCAATATCATTGAACATTTATGGTGCATTTTAGAAAAACAAGTAAGTAATCAATATCTTCCACCATCATCACTATGAGAACTGGAGACTGTTTTAGCTGAAGAATGAACAAAAATTCCTTTGGAAATAATTCAAACGTTGTACAAATCCATACCTCATAGAATTCAAGCTGTAATTAATGCCAAAGGTGGTCCTACCCCATATTAAAATTAATTTGTTTGAAATTTTAAGGTGTTTCCATTATTTTGTCCAACCCCTGTATACGTGTATATATATATATATATATATATATATATATATATATATATATATATATATATATATATATATATATATATATAAACTAGAAAGAGAGCAAAAAATGTGGTATCACTTTAGAGCATGTAATTTATGATTCAAGCTTAATTGCAGAGTAGTTATAAAAAATAGCTGAGCATGTAGAGCATATATCATTGAGCAAAGATTTTCACATATGCAAACTGTACTGTCTTCACAGAGAAATAATTAAAGAATATCCTTAATAAAGGATATTGGTAGTTACCAGTTCATCAAAGAATTAAGAAACATCTTTAGTGAAATATAATAGTGGCTAGCAGTTCCATGATCAAAGAATTAAGGAAATCCCAAGTAAAAGATAATAGCAGTTTGCAGTTCTCTTGTTGAAGGATCAAGGAATATCCTTAGGAAAAGATAATAATTGTTACTAGTTCCATCTTTGAAGAGAAATTGAAGTAGACTATGAATGGAAGGTCTGTGAGGATTACAGGACGATGTGAAGGAAAGATAGAGTTATGAATTATTTACAACTCTATTTTTCCTTCACGTTGTGTGTATGAGTTTGTGTATTCATCTCCTTATCTTGATACCACATGACTGTTGTACATGAGTGCCACTGTTATACAAGAGGTGTCATTTGTTTCCAACATGTTGCTAAATCATGTCTGATCTTAGAGAAATATTATTTTGCTTGAAAACAGGCAAGGGTTAATAACAGGAAGAGCATCCTGCTGCAAAAAATCTGCCTTAAATGAACTCCATCTGACCCATGCAAGCATGCAAAAGTGGACATTAAAAGTATAATGACCATCATCATCATCATCATCATCATCATCATCATATCACTATTACTTTTATTGTCTCTAATTATTTCACTCCAATATTTATTATTCAACCTGTGCCATATCCACCACGAACCTCTAATTCACAATAATTCAAATAATGGAATGAATTTTATATCATGCCTAGTTTCCTTGGATTCTTCTATTTTAACTATTTGGTTCCCATTACCTGTTTATCTACCAAACTTTGTTCATTTTCATTTTATGACCAGGCCATTTCTCATGATCAATGAAAATGCTTATATGGTTTATATGAAGCTACTTTTTTTTATCTTTATCTTACCTGCACTAAACTTGTCTTTTTACGTTGCTTATCAATCAAATGCTGGTTATTTTCATTTATTTTTATCTAAATGAAAGAAATCCCATGCTGCAAACGCCTTCAGAAATACAATATATATTGATAATCATATGAAGAAAGTTTCCTTACCATCTCTCTCTCTCTCTCTATATATATATATATACCATATATATATACCATATATATATATATATATATATACAGAAATTTCCAATATGTTTTCCATGTGTTGTGCAATGTTCCCACTAAGTGATTGGCTCCACACAAAGTTGTTATCTTGGCTACAAGATTTGCCTTTTGCTCCTAGAAAACCACCATGAATAACATGAAGATTTCTTCATGTTATTCAAGTATATCCAGTGTATATGAAAGAGGATCTTACTATCCTATTAATCATATATATATATGTGTGTGTGTGTGCATATGTGTATGCATATATATATATATATATATATATATATATACATATATACCAACATATAACACTTATTTGCATAACATTTGCAGTTTCCACCACAAGCTTACATTCCCAACAAATAACGCTATATTTGATGTATACCTTCTTCTTATTGTCACACATAACCAGAAGAAATATTTGATCCAATATTAATCTGGAAGTTAATAAGTGAAATCATTCCCTATATATCTGATCTGTTATTTGAATGTGTTTTGTGCAATACACAAATACAACTGCCAATATCTGTTCCAATGTACTTAAGTGAATAAACAGATTTGTATTTTGTTTTCTGTTTAACCAATAACTTACCCAGCATATAACATGTTGAATAGAACAGAACTATTTATCTGTTTTAATTAATCATAGGAGGAGGATCAGCACCCACGATTTTTGGAAGCCTTCTCAAACAGATCAGATCAATGCTATTGATGTTTAGCTTGAACAGTAGATGGATTTTACATGGAAACCAAGAATAAGGAGCAGGTTCCAGATAAATGCAATTCCAAAATACCTGGATAAAGTACTTAAGGCAGGATTTGAAACACAGGATGAATTATGATAGGAGTGGCAGGTGCATTTGCTAAGCTAAAACAGATGCAGCATGCATATTGTACATTTGAAAAGAACATAGGGGAACATAAGGTTACCAGTATGTCTAGCAGGTATCTAGGTTGTGTATGTGTGAATGATAGTTTTGTGGAGGAGGAGTAAAGGGTAGTATTTTCTACATAAGAATGTGTGGAAAGAAGTAATGACACATAGCTTATTAATGTACCAAAGAAGGATCATGGAGAGATACACAGTTGCCTTAAGATACAAGAAAATTACTTGAACTGAGAGATCCCACTCTGTAAAAAAGTCCTCTAGTAGAAAACTTCTTTTTTAAGAGATGATAAGCAGATGAAACCATTAAGCAGACAACTCCCAGACAAACTTTGCTGATGCTAACAGCTGCAATATTGCTTTCATCAAAATTCACAATGATTAAGGGACCACTGGTGTGTGGTATATGATCTGGCTTTATGGAAACTGTATTGAATTAGAAGAGACACACAAAGTTTAGAATGAGATGATCATTTATGGTTATCTCATCCTTTTTAAGATATTAAAAGTAAGTACAAGAAAAGAGTACTTGGCAAGGTCAAGTTTCTTTTTTTAAGGGTAGGAAATTTTGATGAAGATGGGAGCTGGCTTCAGAGTACATTCTTTCAATTCTTTGTTAAAGACATTTTGTTTTTCTTACATAATTAATTCAAAATTTCAAACATTCTCTTCTGCACTTGCCCCACTACCAAAATTTCTAATTACTTTATAATTCAATAAATAGTTATTGTTTTTCTCATTCACATTGTAAATATTTATGTTTACAATTTAATGCCATTGTAGTCATACCATATCCTAAATGCAAATTATATGGTAGTATAATAAATAACATTTTAACATCACATATATCTATGTTAGAAGAAATAATTCAAGTATCTAACACAATTTATACTGGATCATATAACTTTATTACTACAAAAACCTAGCAATTGATTCATTTAAATATAAGTTTACCAACTTACAAACCTAAGTTTACAAATTCTTATAATTCAAACATCCACTTGCACTGTGTGCATATGAAAGTGCTTCCTGTCTTAATAAAATGTGTATATTTACTATTTCAATGCATGTTTTCAAATCTTTACAAAATATACAGAATGCTATATAACTTAATAAATCAGTAAGTTTGATATGATATATAATATATAAAGCAAATGCATTATTTGTAAGCAAGAAAAGTTTGTTGATACAGTCACTATATTTGAAAAAATATTTTCGTAAACCAAACATTATTAATCACATTGAAAAATCTTTAAAAACAGGCAAATAAACTTTGGCCTGATGGAAGGAAGGGGTCTTTTTGTAAGTGCTTTTGTTATTTATTTTCTGTTACTCAAACACATTTTATAAGGTAATTCACATAGAAATAATTGCTTATATATAAATACACATAAGCACACTTATCATCATCATCATCATCATCATCATCATCATCATCATCATCATCATCATCATCTTATATCAATTTTCTATGCTGGTATGGGTTGGATGGGTCATCACAGATTGAGTTGGCTCCCAATTAGAATTACTACCCTGTTAGGAACACTTTCTTATGTAATGACAGATTTATATAAAAGCTTCGAAACATGGAGGGTTTCTAAGAAAATGGCAAAGGTAACTAATTTGCATCTTTCAAACTCAATCTATTAGTGGTGTGATGAATATTTGTAAAACATTTCAAGTTGAGTTCCATTTGAGTTTCTAGCAATGAACATAGATATACATCCAATCACAAAAAGTTGCCATATACTTTTGTATGTTAAGTGATGTATACGACCATTACAGGAATGGAGGTTCATCCACACATACTCACATATCTGCAAACATTAATTTATGCTAATCTGTTTGCAGCTATATGGAACAACCTTGATTCAAGCAAAGAAGCCTTGTTACTTTGTTATGACTGGCTTGAATTCTGCAGAAAATCAAATAAAAACACTCTAACCCACCCATACACACACACATACATCATATACATACATATGCACACACAAATTAAATGAAAATGTGCAAGAAAATAATTCAGAAAGACTAGTGGCTTGACTTTGGACAATGAAAATGAAGGAGGGTATACTAAGTACTATACAAGATAAGCCTTTGATTAATTGAAACTATCTTTATTTTGGGAGAAGATAAACAAACTCCTAGTGACAGTTGCAACCAATTCCAAATGAGAAGGGTAGATAATCTCAATGAATCAATATATGTATATATTTATAGATAGATAGATAGATAGATAGATAGATAGATAGATAGATAGATAGATAGATAGATAGATAGATAGATAGGCAAACAGACAGACAGACAGATAGACAGACAGATAGATAGATACAAAATCTTTGACTCTGTCCACTACTCATAAATGCTAGAAGACCTTCGGCTTCCTAAAGTTCCACAGACCATAGCCAAAGCCATACCTGGCTTGACTTCATTGAGGGCTACAATCTTGAAGTTAAATGCAAGGAGTGATTGTAGCATCACTATTAAAATAATTATCACAGAGGTATATCCTAACAGATCAGCTTCTCTGCAATGCTGTCCATACTTTCAGTAAACCCCTTATCATTTATGTTGAGGAAGTTTGAAGGTAACAGAAATACTAAATTGACACACTACCTCTTTGTGGATGATTTGAAACTGGATGACAAGAGTATGCATGAGATGAAAAAGAGCCTTGATCTGGGTACAACATTCTCAATGGATATTGGGCTGGAGTTTGATTTAGATAAATGTTGCTATATGGTTGTGAAAAGACGGAAAACTTTAAACCAGACTTGCTGCATCTCCATTAATGACTTAACTGTTTTTCCTATATCTGATGAGGAAATATTACAGATACCCAGAGGTAGATGAAAACATATCTTACAATGGTATCTGTAACAAGGCACATGTCACTAAAGAATATTACAGCTGGACAAGGTAAAATATGGACCTTGACAGTCTCTACATTCAATAAAACAGTGGCCTACTATGTGTTTGTTGTACCAGTGCTCCTACCAACATTTGGGCTGCTTGATTGGATGCTTGATGTGATCTGAGTAAATGATGTGAAAACCTAGATGATACTAATCAGCTCAAATAATTTTCACATCAACAGTGGTGTAGACTGTGGCAGAAGGAAGACCAGAAGGTGGGAAAGATGATGTCAGGTCAGTGAGTGAGAAGAAAAGTTTCCCTCTTTTTCATGCTATCTGTGATAGAGGCTAGATGTGGTGATAGAAAGGTCATGACAACATGTGTTAAGAATTGAACAATCTGCCAGCAGTATCTGATTGTGAGCAGAGGTAAGAACGACTTTATTTATGTGCCTTCAGAACAGAAGCTACTTTGGTATGTTGTTACCCTCTGTGAGGATATGTCCAAGGAGCAGATTTTTTAATATTTTTTTGTTGATCTTGTTCTTCCTTGTTTTTTTTGTTTTTTGTTTTTTTTTGTAATGGCCACAAGAATCAGAATCAGTAATGAGGTGTTGAGACCGTTCACTGGAGAAGGTGATGTGGTCGCCTGGATATAGAAGGTGAGACTCATGGCACAGCTGCAGGGAACAGAAGATGTGGCTAGCCTTATGTCTATGTACTTAGAAGGCAGTGCACTGAATCTCTACCTGGAGAGGGGTGAGGCAGACCAAGAGAAACTGGAAAAAATTGAAGAGCAGCTGAAGGACGCATACATGGAGGAGGCTTTTAAAGCTTACAGCAAGCTCGGGAGAATGAGATTGACCAGCGAGCAGATAGATGATTATGTGAGCGAGATTAGGAGGTTGATGGGCCTATCAGGGTTTACTGGAGCAGCGATGGAGTGGATGGAGTGGCTGTCGGTAGGAGAGATGATTGACAAATTGCAGGTGTTGTCGCAAAGCAACACTCGCAACGTAGTGGCAACAGTTACGGTGGATACAAGTGGGATGAAGTAGCAGGCAGCAAACAACAACAGCAAGAGTCTGATGAGATGAAGTACTGAGGGACCATGCTTCAGATGTCGAGGTCTGCACATGGTCAGGTAATGCACAGAACTGAAGCCAATGGTGGTGTGTTTCCAAAGCAGCCACCCTGGGCACATAGCGAATAACTGCAAGCCAGGAAACAAAAAAAGGGGGACTACCATCTATCCACGACCAACTGAAGACACACCACTAAACATTGCCTGTAGTGAGGCTTATGGTGGGAGCATGGGAGGCACAAGCCCTTGTGGATACGGGTTGCACAACACTGAATGGTCGAGAGTTAGAGAGGAAACACCAGACTCAGAACGGTAGATGGTAGGGAGGTCAAATTCAGGGGCATCAGCAACGTGGGAATGGAGATACAAGGGTCTGTGTTGAGGCTGCAGGTGATTGTAGTTGATGAGGTGGTGGATGGCATTGATGTAATGGTTGGAATAGACGTGATCACATGATTGGGAGGTGTGGTGGTTGGCAGGGCAAGAGTAGAGTTTGGTGACCAGTGTGTTACGTGCCATGAGTGTAGAGTGGATAAAGAAGACTGTAAGAGTAATGGATTACTGGCACAGAGGGGGTCATCCACAATCGCAGTTGGTAGTTTTCTCTTTGTATCAACTTGCTAGCAAAGCATTATTATTGTTAGGGGCTACCATAACAAATATTTTCATATTGGAAGACAGTCTGGAAATTCTTCTGCTAATGTTGTTGATGAAGTTCTCAAAAACTATAGGGTGTGGGGGACAGCAGACAGAATCCTAAACTAATGTAAGAGAGTGTTTCTTTTTTTTTCTTTTCTTTTTTTTCTTTCTGAAAGGTCTGTATAGGCTAGTTATTAAGTTTAGTGTAAAATCAAAATATCAACTGTTATTAAGTCAATGTCTATAGTTATTTAAGCACTTTTTGTGCTTAACATATGGATGATGTCCTTCTTTAATTTGTCTCAAGTGTGATCATCAGTCCTTTTGTTATAACTAACTCATCATCTCTGTAAAGACAATAAATTTCTTAGTAATAACAGCTAAGATGTATAATCCTCAAAACTGCATATATCTGGCTTGTCATATTACCCCATTCTTACATCAAAGGAACCTGTTATGTTATGTCTTTTTCTTAGGTGGAGTCCTTACTGACTAGCAGGGTTTTCTAGCTTCCATGGCAGTATAATTAGCACAAAGGGTAAAATGCTTAGTGGCATTTCATCTGAGTTCATATTCTGCCAAAGGGTCAATAAAATAAGTACCAACTGAGCCCTGGTAATTGACTAGCACCTCCTCCCCAAAATTTCAGGCCTTGTACCTATAGTAGAAAGGATTATTACATCTACATCAGTATAATCTATTGTCTTGTAGTTCTTAGCAAATTCTATGGCACTGCATAGTAACATTTTAAATATAAAGGAGGAAAAATCAACAATATCAAATTGAGTGAATTTATAGGTGTGCTTAATATCAATATTATTGAACCAGTTATATGGCATCATTTTCTGGTTTAAGAATATCACATTGTTAGCTCACTGAAAAAATCATATCATTAACTGGTTGAATAACATCATGTCATTAGCAGGTTCAATAGTATTTTGCTGGTTCAATAATGTCATATTATTAACTGGTTTAATAGTGTCATGTCATTAACAAGTTCAGGAAAAGGAGTAGGTAGTAACTCTATAAGATGTACCCGGTGCAAGCTATGGACACATAAGAGGTGCAGCAACATCAAAGGCAGGTTAACTAGCAAGTTAGTTTTTGTTTGTGGCAGATGTTCAGGTGCAATAAAGACTGCAAACAAACAGGAAACAACTTCTATCTCATTCCAGGGTGAAAAACTAGAGGTAGTCGATAGCTTCCGCTATCTGGGCGACCAAGTTAGTAGTGGGGGTGGGTGCGCTGAAAGTGTAGCTGCTAGAATAAGAATAGCCTGGGCAAAGTTTAGAGAGCTCTTACCCCTGCTGGCGACAAAGGGACTCTCACTCAGAGTAAAAGGCAGACTGTATGACGCATGCGTACGAACAACCATGCTACATGGCAGTGAAACATGGACTGTAACTGCTGAGGACATACGTAAGCTCGCAAGGAATGAAGCCAGTATGCTCCGTTGGATGTGTAATGTCAATGTGAATACCCGTCAGAGTGTAAGTATCTTGAGAGAAAAGCTGAACATTAGAAGCATCAGTTGTGGCATGCAAGAGAGACGATTGCGCTGGTATGGACATGTGGTGAGAATGGAGGAGGATAGCTGCGTGAAAAAGTGCCACACCCTAACAGTTGAGGGAACCCGTGGAAGAGGTAGGCCCAGGAAGACCTGGGCTGAGGTGGTGAGGCAAGACCTTCGTACATTGGGCCTCACCGAGGCGATGACTACTGACCGAGACCTTTGGAAATGTGCTGTGCGTGAGAAGACCCGGCAAGCCAAGTAAGATCGTTGCCAGTGCCCCTGGACTGGTTCTTGTGCGGGTGGCACATGAGATGCACCATTTTGAGCGTGGCCGTTGCCAGTACCGCCTGACTGGCTCCTGTAGGATTTTCGAGCGAGATCGTTGCCAGTGCCCCTGGACTGGCTTGTGCGGGTGGCACATAAAAGACACCATTTCGAGCGTGGCCGTTTTCGTGCTGGTGACACGTAAAAGCACCCACTACACTCTCTGAGTGGTTGGCATTAGGAAGGGCATCCAGCTGTAGAAACTCTGCCAAATCAAACTGAAGCCTGGTGTTGCCATCCGGTTTCACCAGTCCTCAGTCAAATCGTCCAACCCATGCTAGCATGGAAAGCGGACGTTAAACGATGATGATGATAGTATTGAAACACACCTACAGATTTAATCAATTTGACATTAATGAATTTGTACCCAATTTTATCTAAAACTCTACTTTTATGCAATCAGAAGACAGAATTATTGGGGGATGTATGATGCACAGAGGAAATTTTCACATTCTACATGATTGGTCTTGCAGGAATTACAGAATTACATTATTTCCAAGTGTGTTTATTTTTGTTTTTAAATGCAGTAGTGCAACTGTAAGTGAACCAATTATGAATTGTTGGCTGTGAGATATGGTTATATATGGTGAGAGGAGTGACATGCCTAAAAAGATGGTTTCAGTCACCTGTCTAGCTATTTCTGATGGATCAGGAGTAGAGCACATGTGCTTCACCCTAACTGGCATAACCCCAGCCAGTCAGCTGACCTGAAATGCTGCAGCACCTCAGAGGTGGAGGTTGGTGATGTGCAATAGTTAAATGTGTCACAGTAAGGCAGATGTCTGACTTGTTACAGAGAGACTTCAAGGACAACAATATTCTAGATGAAGCCAGCCAGGCAAAATTCAAAAGCAGAGAATTGGAAATGAATGACATTTGGATCCTTGAACAGGAGGTCCTTAGAATCCAAGAACATATCTTTGAGCAAATCTCACCACATCACTGAATCGACCAGACTATTGAACGTTGTTATACATCACTAGTCACAATGTGCTTCCAATTCTCTTTTAATTGCACCATTTTTTTCCATCTTGTTTAATTGAAGTATCTTCTTATCATTGTGGTGGTCTGGTCTTCTGAGTGGCTCTTTCAGATATTTTGGATACCACTTGGCAACTGAACAAATATATTTTATTTTTAGTGTGACATTCCCAGCTAAGGTTGTTGTCAACAATGATGCCTACCTGGAAGCTAATGTTCAGGATAAGAATAAGTTGTTCTTACAAAATGTTCTCTTTTGAAGCCGTAGAAACGAGCACCTTTTGTTGGAGGTTTGATTATATATACTTCAGGCCAGCACTTTCATAGCAGTTGGGAATAAGCAGTTGGAAAAGCTTCAACCAGAATCTTAGATAAACAATATTCTTTTATTCTCTTATTTGATTCTGTCATTTGACTGTGGCCATGCTAGAGTAACCTTGAAGAGTTTAGTACTTCAGTATTTATTTCATTCTATTTTTATTTTATTTTTATTTTACTAAACCACTAACTTATGAGCACATATACAAATCAATATCAATTATCAAGCAGTCAAAGACAAATACACACACACACACACACACACACACAGCCACACACACACACACACACACACACACACACACACACACACACACAGCCACACACACACACACACACACGACAGGCTTCCTTAGAATTTCTATCTACTAAATTCACTCAGAAGACATTGAGGTCAGCTTCAGACTATAGTAGACAACACTTGCTCAAAGTACTGCACAGCAAAACTGAACTTGAAATCTCAATGTCGTGAAACTGACTTTTTTATGTTAAAGATATTTTGGAGTTGAATTATCTAGAAGGACATAGAAATGCAAACCTGTTCAATTCATACCAAAATGGAGAAAAATATAAAAATTAATAATGATGATAGTCATAGACACCCCCATCCCACCTTATTCGCACACATTATCAAAAGTTTTATTAGTTTTGGTGCAAATTATTAACCATATCTTCAATACATTTATATTGATTGCTTTCTTATATTATTATTGCATTTTTACAATCTAATTGCCATACCGTAATACGAATGATAAAGATCTATGGTTAATGATTTTCAAACTGGTTAATAATTTGGAGCTGGATTTTTTTTTCACGACTTAGCATAAAACAAAGAGGAAGGGAGAAATAAGTGGTGGAGGTAGCGGGGAGGCGGTAGCGGGGAGGAATACGCAGAGATGTATAAATGGATTAACTTTCATAATAATGACGATGATATTTGCCATGGCGACAACGATGACATTACTCCGAACATTTGTTGAGAAGCTAAGAAGAATTATTTCCCTTAGACCTTGCAGGTTTCTTACGTTGCTGTTGAAAATATTAGATAATTCTCAGGATAATTTATATTTTTCTTGTATTACAATTCTATTCACATCCAGGTTGGCTTATCGGAATATGAATCAGTCCTCATATTTAACTGTTTCTTTATTTCGTCGAACCAGAAAGGACACTATGCTAGGAAATTTGAACTCAGAACGTTAAGGGCCATAACTAAATACTGTTAGGCATTATATTTTGACATCTAACGATTCTATTGATCCTCAGTATACTACTCTTCTCACTGAATTCACTCTTGTCGGCGAGAACAAGTATATTTGTAAATACTCCTTACATAAGAAATTTTAGTTTATAGTATTAGGTGTGAGTAGATATTTTATATCGGTTTCTTTGTTTTGTAATTCTTAATTCAAGTCCTGCTGCAATCGACTCTATCTTTTCACTTTTTTCCGATCATCATCATAATTTAAGGTCTGTTTTCTATGCTGGCATGGGTTGGACGGTTTGACAGGCGCTAGCCAGCTTAAGAGCTGGCCATGCTCCACCTCTGTTTTGGCATGGTTTCTATGACTGGATGCCCTTCTCAATGCCAACCACTTTACTGAGTGCTTTTACACAGCACCGGCACTATGTATGTACGTACGTACGTATGTATGTATGTATGTATGTATGTATGCATGGATGCATGTATGTATGTATGTATACATTCACACATATATATATGCATGCATATATGTGTGTGTGTATGTATATGTGTGTGTGTGTATATGTATATATATTTATGTTTCCATATATATATGTGTGTGTATGTATGTGTGTATATGTATATGTATATATATATAGATACATACATACGTGTGTGTGTGTGTGTGTGTGTGTGTGTGTGTGTGTGTGTGTGTGTGTGTGTGCATGCATGTGTGTGTGCATGCATGTGTGTGTGCATGCATGTGTGTGTGTACACACTTTGTTTTGCAAGATTCTTTGATATATACATATATATATATATACATATTAGAAGGTTTGGAGGTGATGTACAGGTATTATGTATTAGAAAAAATAATAAGGTACTCAGAGATCTGGATGGTTGTACATTTATAGATTTTTATTAATATGTCACCATGTTTTTATAAATCATATATTAGCACTTACATCTACTCTAATAGATTCTAGAATCTATTAGAGTAGATGTAAGAGCTAATATATGATTTACAAAAACATGTGACATATTAATAAAAATCTGTAAATGTACAACCATCCAGATCTCTGAGTACCTTATCATTCTTTCTAATATAATTATTTTTTCTAATATATATATATATATATATATATATATACATACATACACACACACACTTTGGTTTGCACGATTCTTTGATGTGTGTAGTGGTTTCCCAAGACACTACATACATACATACATACATACATACATACATACATACATACATACATACACACACACAAATGAGTTAGTGAGCTAAAGATGAATAGTGTATCATGACCTTTGTAGGCCTTCATAGACAAGTGAGGAAAAGGTAGACAATGCCCAATCTGAACATCTATAGCATAGTTTACAAGTAAAAAAATAGTTGTTAGTAAAGCACAAAGATCACTCAATGGGTTGGAAAGGAAACAACTGAGATGCACAGACAAACTGTGGATAGTATAAAAGAGTTGGCCATGAATTAATAAATTGATGAATCTAGTGTAATAGGACTGCTGTTAACACATTGTGATGATAGTAATGCTAGAATGGTAAGGAAAATTTTATCCAGTCGTGAAAGGTTAAATTGCAAAAGTCTTTGCTTGGTCTGAAGAAAAAAACAAGTTGAAATATCACATTTCTGAAAACTGTGAAGCAAAAACTGTAGCATTATACATTTTTTAAAAATTGCACAAAAAGTGGGACCAATCTGACAGCATGGGTAAAAATGGAACAACAGCACAGAGAAACACTACTAGGAGAATTCTTCACTATAACTGCCACCATTTTTGATAAACAATATTAAAAATGAGTAAGGCAGCAAAATGGTAGACTCGTTAGCATGCCGTTCAAAATGCTTAGAGTTCAAATTCTGCCGTTATAGCAGTGATAGAAAAGACTGCAAAAGGAGACAGTATTCCAGTGGGCCAGGGACTAGAAGGTATCAACTAGTCAAGAGGCCATTGATGGGAGTTTAGCTCTCAGCTACCTCACCCAAAATACATACAGCTTTACAACACCAATACTCAAAGTTGATGATGGATGTCAAAACTGACAGTCATTTTTTTTAACTCAGATTTCATCCTGTTCATTCAAATGGCTGTAAACTTTTGTCCGAAAAATTTAATTTACATGTTGGAAAACTAATTTAGTTCTTGCTTAGCATTATTATTATCCATAGATCTTACCTCAGAATGTTAGAAATAAACAGTTAATAGTTTAAGGTCTTAAGTTCTGTATATCTTGCAGTTTCAGAATTTTGATGAAATAGCTTGTTAATTTCAAGTAATATGTGTTCTCGTTATTTGATTAATAGCATTATCTGCTCAATAAATCCATAAAGTATTTCAACAATAATTGTACCTGTAATGTAATTCTTAGGTAAAACCAACAGGACACTGTGTGACAAAGCTGTTTCTTTGATACACAGAGTTCATTTGACAGGCTTCTGCATGGTTTCTAGCAATTTAGTCATACAGTGAGATTGAACCAAGAATTACATGATTGTGAATGATGTCTTTAACCACTCAGCAACTCATTAGACAAATACCCTCCATCAGTCATTTTTTTTTTCTGTATTTGTAGCTCATAGTGTATATGCTATGCATTTGTTTCTCTTTTTCTCCTCTTCTATTAGAATCATTTGCTAATTATATCATTTATTGTCACCTCAAAAGCATGTCTGTTGTATTGTAATATATTTTTTGGTTGAATTAAATCTTTTCTGCACAGAATTTGGTTGAACTTTTAGTATATAATTTAAGAAATTCTAACAATGTCACTAAAATTTGTATTGCTACTGTCTGGGAGGAATGCCAATAAATCTTCTAACAGCATTGTAATCAGCTAAGCAGAATTTTTGCAATATATCTACAAGATTTGTAAATATTATATGTAATTAAGTATGTGTGTATTTGTGTTTGTCTCTCACCATCACTTGACAACTGCTGTTAGTTTGTTTATATATCCATAACTTAGTGGTTCAGCAAAAGATACAGATAGAATAAGTACCAACCTTAAAAAAATAAGTACTGAGGTCAATTTGTTCACCCATATACTAAAATCGTCAAAACAGGTTAAAGGTGTCCTGGCATTGCTCAATAAGGCCAACTATCCATTAAAAACTATTTAAAGTTATGATACATTTACACTTACAGTTTATATTTCCAGTCTGGAATCCCCATCTTGTCTAGAATATCAATCTCCTGGAAGGTATCCAGAAGATGTGCAACCAGACAAATACCCTCCATCAGTCACTCATCATATTGTGAATGTCTTGATTCTTTGGGCATTGACACCCTTAACTTTCAATGTCTTACCATTGTATTGATAGAAGCTCACAAGATTACTTATCATCTTCCCAACAACTTTGGCCACCTTTTTGAATTCAATATCTCTACCACTTGTCAGCTTGCTTATAATATCAAAATTCTGCACAACATTTGCAACTTTTGGAAACATTTTTCATGCTCAGAATTGTCAAAACATGGAATAAACTATTAATGCTAGTTGCTTGCTGTCAGGATACAGCATTCTTTGAAAATTCTATACTTTCTGAAATTTGGCAACAGTACTCCTTCTATATGACTCTTTTATAGATCATTTTTCTCTATTTTAGTCTTTTATTCATGTAATGTGCATGTAATTCTAGTTTTCATTACTATCTTTCATTACTTGGTTGATATGTCTGCTTTCTGTCCTCTCTTTTAACCATTTTCCAATGAGCTGTGGTACATCTGAGCATTATATACAATAAGCTCAACATTATTATTAATTATCAAAATTATTGTCAACCTTCTCCAAAAGCCCCAGGATAAACCATATAGAACACGTCTTAACTCACACCTTTGCCAGTTCAAGTCATTAAATTCTCATGGCTACCAATCATAACTCAAACAGGCTCAATTTATCTCCTCTACCCAGACATGGTCTCTGGCTCTCCTAATGTCACTTTTTTTCTACCTTTCTCTTTCGCTTGCTCTCACTCTATATCTGTCCATCATATCATATGCTCTTTGATTTAAAGCTCACCTCACACAACAAGCTAACAAAAAAGATAAACAACCAATCAAAAAAAAATTAAATAAACCTCTTTTTCTATGAACAACTCTCTATAGTCAAAATATCCAGCCTAACCCTGCTCATGCTATTTCTTAGTTGCTTGTCCACTTTGGCAGAAGTTCTCTCTAAAATTATTGCAGAGCAGTTATGTTGGTGTGGGCCTCAAGAAGGGGGAGATATATGCAATATAAGTGATGTGAAGTAAAGAGAGGAGTGAGTCATCTCCAAGGAACAAAGGCCATTATAGTAGTGATGGAAAAGACAGTGAGAGTAGACAGTGTAATTGTCAAAGAAGATTGTTGAAAATGATTATAGCCAGTTGAAAGCTATACCTTTCCTTGTTTCTTTTTCTTCAAAGTAAAACAAAGATGTCAAATTTTTGTCTTTTGGTATCCTAAAATTTTCCTGTTCAAATTCCATGTTTGTATCATCACATTATCAAAATACCAATATGTCAGTATGCTCTCTACTTAAAAAACCCACTTGAGATAATAAAGAGTGTTGATTTTATCTTTCTGATAGGTTATTCTTATGCACTCTTCAATATTGTAGAGTATTAGGGTGGTGAGCTGGCACAATCATTAGCACGCCGGGCGAAATGCTTAGCGGTATTTCATCTGCCGTTACATTCTGAGTTCAAATTCCGCCGAGATTGACTTTGCCTTTCATCCTTTCAGGGCCGATTAAATAAGTACTAGTTACGCACTGGTGTCAATGTAATCGACTTAATCCCTTTGTCTGTCCTTGTTTGTCCTCTCTATGTGGGCAATAAAGAAATAAATATTGTAGAGTGTTAAATATTAAAACTAGGTTTTTTAGAGTCTCTGTATATAGCATTCAAGTGAATTGCTGGAAGATATTACATGAGATAAATTTAAATAGCAACTATGTAACATAGCTTTTGATTATTACTATTCCCTATATAATATTCTTCATTTAAGAAGCTAGTGATTATCTCTGTTTTCAATGGTGTTCAACAGATGTGGACATCATTGATAACTGGATAATACACTAGTCTATCATAGATAACTTTCCTCTTGGAAAAAATGGAACTCAGAATTACAAGCTAATGAATAAGTTGTATACCACAGCTATAAACTATATACACAACAGTGAATTATAATGCATTATAGTTCTTACTTAGAGCTAAGTAGTGGTGGCTATTATGTGATAAATGTTCCGGCCAGGATAGGAACCACCAGCTTCTCAGTTTGGAGTCAAGCACAAAAAGAGAAATATATTAGCAATGCTTGTAATTTTCATTGATTGACTTCCATAAAATTTATGATGGTTATTGCATTACAATATTCTTCACTCCTTAAAAGGAATGATTTTTCTAGTGCTCAGTAAAATATAAATATTCTTCTCTTAAACACATACAAAAATATCTAGATATAATAACAAATACTACCTTTTAAAAATAAGTTTACCAATAGTGAGCAATTTTATTTGTTTAGTTTTACCTCCAACCAAAACTATGAAAATCTTGCAGATTTGCATTTTATAATTAAACTTTTTTTTCTTAACTTTTTAAAATTTATTTGTTATAGTGATTAAAAGATTGTACAAGGGTCATTTTTTCACAATGTCTCATAAATAATTTAAGAAGGCAAAGATTAAAAAAAAATTTATTAATAATATTCAATACAGAACTTTTTACTCAAATTACAAAGCAATTACAAAGTTTATTTATTAATTTTAATTTATACAAAAATATATTATTATTATTATTGTTGTTTTTTTCTTCTTTCTTCAAATTTTCTTCCATTTCTTGCCAAGTATTTTCCGTACACCTTGGGCAGAAAAGCTCATTGTATGCATTCCCAGTTTACACATGCAAAAATCCATATGCTCATGATCTAGGTTTGTGCTTTCACTGCCACAGAGAGCATGTATTTATAAGTATGGTAAATAATGGTTTCAAATTTTGGCACAGGGCCAGCATTTTCAGAGGGCTAAGTCAATTACATCAACTCCAGTGCTCATTTTTCAACCCTGAAAGAATGAAAGGCAAAGCCAACCCTACTGAAATTTGAACTCACAATATAAGGATGGACGAAATTCCACTAAGTATTTTGCCTGCTGTACTAACGATTCTGCCAGTTCACTGCCTTAAGTATGGTAAATAATATGGAACATATACTATCTACTTGAAGTTTATTCCCTTTCTTCTCTAGGCTTATAGCTATTAATCCATTTTCACTGCATACTATTCTTGGGATGGCCATAGGTGTAAAATCTTCATGCATTTCTTCCACAGGGTCCTATCAGAAACAACAATCTTTAACCCTTTAGTATTCGCATTATTCTGCCAAAATTAATGCTTTTTCATTCACATTGTTTTGAACTAATCATGCATTATCTTGTAGCTATGAGATTTTGATGAGGTAGCTGTTAATTTTTAAAATGATATTGTAGGGTTGGTGTGAGAGACCAGATCTGGCCAGTTTGAACATAAAACAGGTAGAATACTTTTGTCCAGATATGGCCGGTTTAAATGCTAAAGGGTTAAAGTTTCCAGCTGGATCCCCAAGCATAATCAACTGAGACAAATTCTTCAAGCTGAATCAACAGGCAGGAGACTATGGGTAGACCATGAGCAAGATGATTGGATAATATCCATAGTCTAGGTTTATATTTTATCTACTTCGATATGCTGTTTTTAATGCAAACAATTTCTAATCGGTATCTACTTGCAGATATATAGAAAAATGTTATCAACTAACAGCTGGATGTTGTACCTCAAAAACATTTTTGCTTCATGTGAATTAAGCTACTGATTTCCATATGGTCTTTAATAGATTTCAATTATAATAATATATAATGGCATAGTAGTTAGGGGAGTAAATTATGTTTTGTGCCCTATCTTCGCAATTCATTTTGCTTTGTGTTAAAAAATGCAACGCTGAATCTATACACTTGCCTTCAGAATCTATATAACAATTTAACATGTTCTGTTAATGTCACTGAAACCCACCAATTGTAGAGGGCTTACAATATTATTTTCTTTAATTCTAGCATGAAAAATAGAATAGTCAAACCCCAAATTAACAAAACCCAATAATTGACTTTCTTATTTGGGAGTATGAACATGAAGGAAAATTATATTTTATTCACACACATCGCACGCATACGCATGCATACATGCAATTCCACGCGCGCACATTTGTGCGCGTGTGTTTGGGGCAGTAACTGAGGTTATAATTCAATTGTAAAATAAAACGGTCGGAAAAATTTGGTTTCGAAACAATCCAAGGGAAACAACTTCTCTTTGCTTACAGAAGTCAATTCTCAAAATATTGTTTTGACAACTTGGCAGCCAGGTCTATTTATTTTTCTTTTAGTAAAGACTTTCTATGTTTGTCTAAACAGAACATATTTTTAAGAAATCTATCTGGAATATCTTTAAGTAGATATATAGTTATTTATCATTTATTTATTTTTTAAATTTTTTTATTCTTTTTTTTTTCCTGACACCGTGTTGAATATATTTTAGAACGTCAACGTTATCAGTGTTCTAGTTACGTCCCCTGATCTCCTGTAACCTTTTTATTTACTATCTGCGAAGTGGTAAGCTTCAGTCAGCAGCTTCTGTCCCATAACAAACAAGCGTTCATCGAACTTTCAATCATGGCCAACCGAGACAAAGTTAGTGACCAACTTAAGCGGTACAAGGAAGATCATCCGGTAAATATATTTTGTAAAGCATTTTGAAGTTTTATCAACGATGTCTCTTCACAGGTGTATATAATATTCATTTGTTTTTATATAGCGAACCAAATTAGGACAAATGTTACGCCTCCTGCACTTCAACTACTACACTATTTTTTTTCAATTTTTCCACCGGGTGCGGATCTATATATTAACCTTTCTATCTCCGTTGTTGTTTGTTTATTCAGTTGCATGACCGTCTTGTTTATTCAGTCGCTTTGTGGTAGGCTTTTGATCAAAGAAAGGTGTTTCATTTGTGACCATCTCGTGTTTTTGTATATAAAAGCTACACTGTTAAATAGAGAGGTGAATGCAATTTGAGGAAGGTTTGGCTGCCATTCTTAACACAGTCAGAGGACCGCGTGAAGGCTCTCTTGTTAGCTCCTGTCTCCCTAAGTGGTCATTGTATGCGTTATAACGGCAACGCATGATCGTTCATATTCAATGTTGTCGTAAGCGTTGTCTTAATAATCTCAATACCTTTCCGCCATGAAAGAGTTAACGTCAATGCAAAATTATTCTGGCTTTTATTTAACATAAAGGAGACTTAAAATATATAATAAACTATAGTAATCAACACGTACTTTATTCATAATTTAATATTTCAATTCGCGACCACTTTAGGTTAAGGGCAGTCCTTAAGCTTTTTATAGTCATGGCTCATTCATAATTATCAAATGTCGTTTTGCATTTTTTATTTATTTTTTTAATGCTATTATTGGTTTTTCTAAACAAAGCTCACTCTTGAAATATTGCCAAAACATACTTTTGAGCAGGGCAGAAGATATCTTACGAGTTCGATAAAATAAAGTACCAGTCAAGTACTGCGGTCAATCTAATTGATTCGTCTCCCTATAGCATTTATACGAAACCTTCAGATAACTAACCAGAACAGTGGGCTGGCAGAATCGTTAGAATGTCAGACAAAATGACCTTAGAATATTTCTACGATATTTCTACTGACTCCACTTTATGTTCTGGGTTCAAATCCTGCTGGGGTCAACTTTGCCTCTGGGGGTCAGTAAAATAAAGTTCCAGTTAAACTTTGGGTTGTTTGTATTGACTAACACCCTCCTCACAAAATATTGTTTGCCTTGTATTTTGCCCATCGCTACGTTCTGAGTTCAAATTCCACCAAGGTTGACTTTTTCTTTCATCCTTTCAGGGGTCGATAAAATAAGTACCAGTTGAACACTGTCGTCAATGTAATCGACTCATCCTCTCCCCCAAAATTACTGCCCTTGTGGCAAAATTTGAAACCATTACTATTACTATTGCATCAAAGCCAACTTGGTCTTTCATCCCTTTGGGGTCAATGAAATAAATACCAGTTGAGCACTGAGGTCAATATGATCAACTAGTCCCCTATTCCAAAATTTCAGGCCTTGTGCCTTTAGAAGAATGGATTATTGTTATCAGGAAGGCGAGAAGCTGCCAGAGTTGTTAGCACACCGGGTAAAATGCTTAATGGTATTTCATCTGTCCATTACATTCTGAGTTCAAATTCTACCAAGATCAGTTTTGCCTTTTGCCCTTTCAGGATTGATAAAATAGGTACCAGTGGAGCACTGGGGTCAACGTCAATGACTTACCGCCTCCCTTGAATTTGCTGACCTTGTGTCACAATTTGAACCCGTTATTATTAAGAAGGCAATGAGGTGGCAGAACAGTTGGCATGTTGGACAAAATGTTTAGTGGCATTTCATCCGTCTTTATGTCCTGAGTTCAAATTCCAAGGTCAACTTTATCATCCTTTTGGGGTCGATGAAATAAGTACCAGTTGAATACTGGAGTTTATGTAATCAATTGTCCCTCCCCACTAAGTTTTAGAAAGCATGATTATTATTATTACTATTATTATTACAGGAAGCACACAAAATTGTTAAAACATTGGAATAAATGTTAATCCAGATACTCTCATGGAATGTGGCCAAATGAGGTTTATTTTTCAACATAGTCCTCCTGGCAGTCCACACATTTTTTCTGTCAGTGTTGCTGTGCTTGGATCCCATTGGTGAAGAAGCTTTCATACCGTATGTTCAAAAAAAGTCATCAACAGTAGATATGAAGTCATCATCACTACGATACTGGTTCCCAGCCATGTGGTTTTTCATGTTGGGCAACAAATGAAAGTCAGATGGGGAACAATAGGGAGGGTGATCAACCAATTCAAAGCCACAGTCATGTACAGCAGCCATCGAAACCAAGGATTTGTGTGCTGGAGCATTGTCCTGATGAAACAAGACCTTTTTCATCAGTTTTCCTGGGTGTTTGATCTTGATAACCATTCATAACTGCCTTAGCAAGCTAGCATAGTACTCTCCATTGATTGTGTAGCCCTTTTGAACATAGTCAATTGATACAGTGCCTTTTGCATGCCAAAAAGCTAAGACCATCACCTTCTCTGCTGATGAAATGATCTTGGTCTTCTTTGAAGTAAATGAGCAGGGTTGTTTCCACTGCCTGGATTGTCTCTTTGTCTCTGGCTCAAAGTGATGAAGCTAGTTCTCATCCTGGGTTAGGAAACGTCTAAAGAAACTAGCTGGATCTGCTTCAAACAATATCAGATTTTTCCCATGATGTGATCAGCCTGGAGTGTTTTTAAACAGGTGTTAGAAGATGTGGCACCCACCAAACAGAAACCTTCTTTATGCCAAGTTCATTGTGCAAAATATTCTCAACTCTCTCATGGGATATACTAATAGCATTGGTTATTTGATTTATAGGCAATTGCCTGTCACCCATCAGCATGCAGTGAACATGATTGATGTTTTCCTTAGTGATGACAGTTGCAGGATGTCCAGACCTTGGGTGATCTTTAAAACTCTCCAATCCCTTTCCCCTAAATTCAGTTGCCCACTTTTACACTGTTTATAAAGCTGGAGCATCATTTCCTATTATAGCAGTCATGTCTTTGGAGGTTAAACCTTTTTTCTGCAGGTACTTGATAACACAATGATGCCAAATTTTGTTCATTTTCAAGAGAAGTCACTGCAAGTTACTTTTTAAGTCTTCTTTGAACAGTGAGATGTCAGTTTACCTGGAAAAAAAACAATGAAGTTATTAATAAGAAAGATTGAAATTAATGCATGCAAGATTTCACAGCTATAGCATCACTCTTTTATAGTCAGCTTAGGAACTTTTCAGCCCACCCTTGTATTTGTTCTGGCTCTTTATTCTCAGGGTTCAAACCCCACTGTAGTGAACTTTGTTTTACATTCTCCCTCCTCCTGGATCAATATCATAAAGTACCAGTTAAGGACGGGGAGGGATGTAATTGATTGCATCCTTTCCCCTCAAAAATTGCTGGCCTTGCACTTAAATTAGAAATAGTTGTAGTGTTGTTGTAATTGTTATTATTAAAAGTTATATGGCAAGTTGGCAGAATTGTTAGCATGCTGGACAAAATGCTTGATTTTGTCTGTCTTTATTTTCTGAGTTCAAATTCTGCTGAGGTTAACTTTACCTTTTATCCTTTCAGGGTCAATGAAATAAGCACCGGTTGTGCACTGGGGTTAATGTAATTGACTTGTCCCTTCCTCCTAAATTTCTGGCCTTGTGCCTTTAATAGAAAGAATTGTTATTAAAAGGTGGTAGATTGGCAAAATTGGTAAAACATCAAACAAAATGCCATCTTGGGTTTGTTCTGGCTATTTACACTCTTAAGATCAAATGCTCCCAAGGTCAGTTTTGCCTTTCACTCTACCAGGATTGATTAAATAAAGTACCATTCGAGTACTGGGGTAGATTTAATTGAATAACACCTACCCAAAAGTCAATGTTAGAAATTTGTCCAAGATGCACAGAGAGCAAGAGAAGCTTTCTGTACACACGTGTTCAGTGTCCGAACACGACTGGCTTGTGGAATTATGTCAAACAGCTGTTGTCACATGATGGACAAATCCAGCTGTCAGCCAAAGTCAGTGTGAAAATTACTCTGCTGTCCTCCTTCAATAGGACAGCAGGCAATTTTCCTCTTTAACCCTTTCATTACCATATATATTTTGAGATGCTCTGTGTTTCTTTCAATTAATTTTAAATATAACAAAGAATTCAATAGAATAACTTAGTTATCATTAAGCTAGTGTTAGGAACATAAATTGTGACTAAGGTTTGGTGGAAGATTTTAATTCAGAATTTTTGAAAACAAGACATTTGTACTACAGAGCCAGAGACGGTTTCAAGTGGGTTAGTATCAAAAGGGTTAAGATGACTATAGTGAAAGAAGCTGTGTGATGGGCAAGGCTGAAAGAACTGGAACAGGCACTTTCTTCTTTGGTCAAACCCTTATTGACTTTTCCAATTTTCCCTTCGAAAGGAAGATGAGGCTGGAGGGAGAGGTGTTCTCCTGCCATGAAGGTGGGTGACTGTGGCAAAAATGGCTTGAATGAATGAATCTAAGAAAATACCAATCAGTTGGAAAACATTTGGAAGAAGGTACTAACCATTAATGGTCAGGGGGAGTTTAGATTTGTTTTGTGTAACTTCATGATGGGCTCTAGTTGGAGCCCATCATATCAGGAAGACTTTATCATCCATGTACTCATGTATTTGTATACTGTGTATAGATCTCGTTCTTATCTTTTTCCTTCTTCCTCATCCAGTTTTATGTAAATCCCTTGGGACGATGTGTTAACAGAATCAATACAGCAATGAAATAAATAGTTTACAATATTTGCTTAGGTCACTTTATGTAGTGTGAGTTTAAAATCTTACTGTAACTCAAAAACTGAGAAAATAGAACAGCTACCAGTAATTGAACTTGTCTAAGATGCTTGCTGAGTGATTAAGTCATTTGACATGCTCTTGTTCAGTATCTACATGTTGTGGATTTGTGGATTTATGTCAAACAACTATTATTTAGCGAAGGTTATAGCAAAATTTTATGTCTGCTATTTCATAAAGGACCATGTTGCTTGCTTTCTAATTTCACTTTCAGCAAGAATATTTTACTTGCCATATGTGTTGATAACAATTGATACCAAATTATCATTTGAGGAGCATATTTCACCACATTTTTTTCAAAGAGTAGTGCTTATTTTTCCAGAACATAAGTAGTTTAGATGATTGATGGCTAGCAGCTAGTATATGAGAAAATCTCTTTTATCATTGCTTTGTCTTTAGTAAATGGAATCACTGTAATCCCACTGAGATGTAATTGTATGCAAACAATAAAAGTAACATGTTAAACTAAATGTTTTACTATATCTAGTTCAGTATTTTATATTTCTTTGTTCAATACTCTCCACTATACATTTTTTGGACTAGTAATCTCATCTTTAAAGATGTAAAACAATTTTTACAATATTTACATCAGCAATGTTTTGAGAGATTTGGTTTTCAGTTGTCTTCAGGTGTCATTGTAGCAAGCTGGATATGTAATAGGAGACTCTGTTTTTAAACTAAGGATAGCAATGTACTGATCCACTTGGCTACTCGTGCATATATGTAGGGGTGAGAGCATAGTAGAATTCAATCTGATAAAATGTAAACATCCAGGAATAAGATTCCTAAGAAAGGTTAGTGATCAAATCAATCAAAAGTGTGCAGATGTATACATAAAAGACATTTTTCATGTCTAAATATTAGGAAATAATAATCTTAAATAAGGTGGTAAGCTGGCAAAATTGTCAGCACATTAGACAGAATGCTTAGTGGCATTCTTTCCATATATTTACATTCTGAGTTCAAATTCCACTGATTGACTTAATTTTTCATTGTTTTGAGGTCAATAAAATAAGTAGGTCAAGTACTGGGGCTGATGTAATTGACTCCCCCAACACCTCAGATTTGCTGGCCTTGTGCAAAAATTAGAATGAGTTATTTAATGAGTTAAATGATGGTAGTAGATCGGAAGAATCATTTGGGCATTGGAGAAACTGCCTTGTAGTATTTGTTTCATATCTTTATGAGTTCAATTGTTGCCAAGGTCAACTTTTCCTTTCATCTTTCCAGGTGCAATAAAATAAAGTGATATATATAGGTGCAGGTGTAGCTGTGTGGTAAGAAGTTTGCTTTGCAGCCACATAGTTCCAGGTTCAGTCCATTACATGGCACCTTGGACAAGTGTCTTCTTCTATAGCCTTGGGCTAGCCAAAGCCTCGTGAGTGGATTTGGTAGACAAACACTGAATGAAGCCAGTTGTGTGTGTGTCTGTCCCCCACCACTACTTGACTACTAGTGTTGGTGTGTTTACATTCCCATAACTTAGTTTGGCAAAAGAGATTGAGAGAATAAGTACCAAACTTAAAAAGGAAAAATACTGGGGTCAATTCATTTGGCTAAAATTCTTCAAGGCATTACCTCTGCATGCTGCAGTCTAATGACTGAAACAAGTAAAGGATAAAAGATAACACATCTTAAATATTCTAAATAAAATATTGTAAGTAGATGGTATTATTGGTTTGTTTATTTTTTACTGTTATGTATCCATTTTTCCATGCTTACATAGTTGGGTTCTGTTATGCTAACTTTGATGAATATCCTTAGTGTTGCTATCCATCCAACTGTAAAGTAGGTGTAGTACTGTTCCCCCACCTTGATCAGCCAAGTAAATTGAGACAAAGACAGTTATGGTGTTCTTTGCTCAAGTTCACAACATATTATTGGATATTGTAAAATATTTGAACTATGATCATTAGAAAGTTGTCTTACATCATAACTTCATAGCCACTATGCCTCCAGTGTCTATTGTATCTTCTATGGATGTACCCAAGGATGCAAATAACAATAATGTGAAGTTGTAGTTACAGTAATAAGATATATCATTTATCATTTAAACAGGTCCTATCTAGCCAAAATATTCGACCTGTTTTATGTTTAAACTGACCAAGTCTGGCCTCTCACATCTGTCCTACAATGTCATTCTAAAAATAAACAATCACATAATTGATATCTCAAAGTCACAAGATAATAATTAATTCAAAACAATATGAATATATAAGCATTATATCTGACAAGGTATCTGAATACTAAAGGGTTAAAGCAGAGTTTCTTTATGTGAGTTCCACAGAAAATGTCTGGGCTTCTTCAAGATTATGTGTTTTTTAATAAAATTTAATAAAAATTTATTTTATAAAACAAATGTCATGTTGTCATGGTTTTTTTATACAAATAAACTCTCTCTCTAAAGCATTATTTCATTTAATGTCATTTTAGAATTAGGATGGGCCTGACGCTTAGGATGAAAAGTAGACTATGACATATGTGTGTGAACTGCCATGCTACACGGCAGTGAAACATGGGGCATCACTGTTGAGGACAAGTGTGGGCTTGAAAGAAATGAAGCTAGTATGGTCAGCTGGATGTGTAATGTTAGTGTGCATACACAACAGAGTGTAAGTGCCCTGAGAGAAAAGTTGGACATAAGAAGCATCAAATGTGGTTTGCAAGAGAAACCACTGCGCTGGTATGGTCATGTGTTACATATGGATGAGGACAGCTGTGTGAGGAAGTGCCACTCCCTAACTGTGGAAGGAACCTGTGGAAGAGGCAGACCCAAGAAGACATGGGATGAGATATTGAAGCATGACCTTCGAACATTGAGCCTCACAGAGGCAATGACAGGAGACCAAGACCTTTGGAGATATGCTGTGATTGAGAAGACCCTGCAACTAAAGTGAGATCACAGCCTTGACCGATGTCAGTGTTACATGGCCAGCTCATTTAAGAGTACCCTTGATGCGTTAGGCAATATGGTATGCTTGAGAAGACCTGTTGAGTCAAGTAAAATCAAAATCGCAGCTGTGGCCAGTGTTCCCTAACTGGCTCCCATTCCGGTGGCACATAAAATACATCATCCAAACGTGGTTGATGCTAGTGTCCCCTGACTGGGTCCCATGCCGGTGGCACGTAAAAAGCACCATCCAAACGGGATCGATGTCAGGCCTGCCTGACTGGCTCCTGTGCCGGTGGCACGTAGAAAGCACCCATTACACTCTCGGAGTGGTTGGTATTAAGAAGGGCATCCAGCTGTAGAAACATTGCCAGATCAGATTGGAGCCTGGTGCAGCCACTGGCTCTCCAGACTTCAGTCAAACCGTCCAACCCATGCCAGCATGGAAAATGGACATTAAACGATAATGATGATGATGATGGGGAGGTTGTCTGTAAAATATAGATATAGGGTCTACAATTTGGTGGAAATCATATAATGGACTCTGCCTCATAATAAGAACTACTGGCTGAGAATAAATCTAGAAGAATCTGATGTCTCAATAAAGTCTAAATAATAATGACCCAGAAATCTAAAGAAAACTATGTAGAAGTAATGCAGTGCTTCTTACATATGGCATTCTCTGGTTTTATAATTTGTTAACTGCTTTTTCTCTGTAGAAAGCTAATTCACCCAGAATATGTAAGAAATTAGCAAATTATTAATTCTCTTTTTACATTGTAAGAAGCTCTTCACTCTATTTCTTATTGCTTTCTTATATCACAATGCTTAAAGTGAATTACCACACTCTTCTTATAGAAACCTTAGTTTATCTGCTAAATAAGGTCTACTTACATTGGCCACTAGCACTCTGTTGGTTATGGTGATGAGGATTCCAGTTGATCTAATCAATCGATCAGCCTGCCCATGAAATTAATATACAAGTGGCTGATCACTCCATGGACATGACATACATACTCTTAATGAAGTTGTCAGGGAAATTCAGTGTGATACAGAATGTGACAAAGCTGACCCTTTGAATTACAAGTACAACTTGTTTTTGCCATGTAAGTGGACTGGAGCAATGTAAAATAAGGTGTTTTGCTCAAGGACACAACATATCTCTGGGAATCAAACTCATGACTTAACAATTGTAAGCTGAATATACCAACCACCAAGCCATACACTTTCACTACATTGGCAACTCACTGTTTACTGACAACATTTGACCGACATGCAATTCATTGATAAGTAAGAACCTCCTTAAAGTGACAAAAATATCATGGTTGTGCTGAAACAATGAAAAGGGTTATTGTGAACTATGAACCTAATGAGTCCATTGTTCCAAATTTAAGAGGCTTAGCTTATAACATCTCATTTTAGAAATCCTTTCAAATTTTTATCAATGTTTTCGTATTTTTTTAAATAAATATTTTGGGTAATAAGTATTTACTACTTATAACCTTTATTGAAATAATATTAGTGAATAATTTACCACAGGTGAATATGTTAATTGGTTAATTGCTTGTAGGTGGATCATTGGCTAGTAAATTGCCTTCAGCAAATTGCTGTCAGTGATTTTCTCCTGTAACCGTTTATATAAAACATGATAATAGATAAATCAGATTTTGTGTAAATAATAAGATTTATACATTTGTCTGAAATCAGATTAAATCCATTACTTTTTAATCTTCTCTCAATTTCTCTACTTAACATATTGTTCAGTACATTGAGAAAAAGTTACATGTTCTATTGCAAATCATTAAGATAGTAATTAATTTTAATTTCATTAAAGCTGCAAAAGAAAATGTGACTTAAATTTCGTTTTTAAATCAGTCACTTTTAGGTTTCAGATTTTATTGTCATATTATTTGTTCATACTGTGCCAGTTCTTTATCAGTTTAGTTGTCACTCTTGAACTCTATTCAAGCTCTTGAATTAATAGTTGCATTATCTTTGAACAATTGCATTCAATAGATATGAAGATTGTAAACAAGGTTTCAGATTAATAAAGGAGAATGTAGAACTTGCATACTATGTCAAGGACACTTATGACATAAATATGGTGTCTCTAACTTACAATCAAATTTGAGTCATTAACTTCCCTCTAAGACTGAAACAAAGTCACAGAATTTTACCTTTTACAATTCATTTTTTTATTTTTTTGTACTGATTTTACTATATTTTGTTACCATAAAATTTTTATGGATTAATTCAATATGAACCAGGCGCAGGCATGGCTGTGTGGTAAAAAGCTTGCTTCCCAACCACATGGTTCTGGGTTCAGTCCCACTGTGTGGCACCTTGGGCAAGTGTCTTCTACTATAGCTTCAGGCCAACCAAAGCCTTGTGAGAGGATTTGGTAGACAGAAACTGAAAGAAGCCTGTCATGTATATACACTGTATGTCAAATTATTAGGCAGCTCAGTTTTTTCGCAATAACAGAGTATTTTTCTGCTGCATGATAACACCCATCTGCATGTACTGTACCAAAATAAATCTGATCCCCCCATATGTAAAGAAACAACAGCTATTTTTGTTAAAGGCATCATTTTTACCATCCTAAATTATTAGGTAGATCTAATAAAAATTCTGATTATGCAAAAACAAACATTTATTTAATGCAACAATTAATTTTTAACAGCAAACATAATCATAACAGACTTTATAATGAACATAATAATATGTTTGAATGGAAATAATACAAGAAATATGATGTCATAAAGTTCTTAATGATGGATGTATGATCCTCCACATGAGAGAACATCCCTGATGCATTTATCCATTGAATCTGTCAAGGTAACTATTTCATCTGGTGTAATACTGTCAGCAGCATCCACAATAGCTTCCTAGAGTGCATCTTTCATTGAAAACTGCCGTCCATCTTGATATATCTTCCTCTTCAGAACACTCCATAGATTTTCAATTGGGTTTAAGTCGGGTGAACATGCTGGCTACTTCATTAAACGTTATCCAGAGAAGCCTAATTGCTGTAGGTATTCCAGAGATTTATTAGCTGCATGGGAGGGTGCATTATCTTGCATGAATACCAGCGTTCTCTTTAATGAAACTTTCTGCTTTTTCAACCATGGCTTAAAATTGTCCTCCAAAAAGGCAACATAGGCATTAGATATCATCTTAATTCCATCTGGAACTTTCCAAGGACCAACCAACTTGTCTCCAATGATGCCAGCCCAAATCATGACTCTGCCCCCCCCCCCTTTGTTGGAGTCTCAAACGATGAGGACGATTTCTGCTAATTGCAACCCATCCTTTGCTCCACCCATCTGGTCCGTCTAGGGTAGTACAGCATTCATCAGTAAAGACGACTTTTGAAAAATCTATCTTCATGTAGTCTTCTGCCCATTTGACTCTATTTTGTTTATGAACAGCCTTCAGAAGAGTCCTTGTAACAGGTTTTACGTTCTTGGCTACCTGCTTCAGGAGGCAACACCTGGTACATTTCGAAATGTCTTCACCACCACTTTAAACACTTCTCAACTAGTCAGACCTGTGTTCTTCACAACTTTCCTCGTTATATGTGACAGGGTACGCCTGGAAACAACCCTCAATTTACCCTTATCAGCCCTCAAATGGGCAGCAGAAGACTCCGCAAATTTCTTCACAGTTCAATGATCTCTTCCCAGGATCTTTGATATTTCCAATGTCATTTTTGTTTTTCCACATTCTGAGATGATAGTGGACTTCTCATTTGATGTTAAATCACGTTTTTGACCCATAATAACACTTTTATGTTAATAATTTAGGACAGTAAAATTGTTGCTGTTTCATAAAAATGATTGCCATTTGTTTACATCTATGCGGATCCAATTTATTTTACTACAGTGTGCGCAGGCAGATGTTGCAATCATTCAGTGAAAAAATATCTGGATTTAAACGAATAAATACTCTGTTATTTCGAAAAAACAGAGCTGCCTAATAATTGGATATGCATTGTATATATGTATATATATTTATGTGTGTGTGTCTTTGTATCTGTGTTTGTCCCCAATCATCACTTGACAACCAATGCTGGTGTGTTTATGTCCCCAAAACTTAGTGGTTCAGCAAAAGAGACCGATAGAATAAGTACTAGGCTTACAAAGAATAAGTCCTGGGGTCAATTTGCTTGACTAAAGGTGGTGCTCCAGCATGGCCACAGTCAAATGACTGAAATGTGTAAAAGTGTATGTTCATCAATATGTAATTGAAATATCATTAATACCACCAACACTTATACCACTTTATTCTAAAATTCATATAACCAGACAGATTTATCAAAATTCTGAAACCTAACAGAAACCAATTAAATCAAAAGAGACTCTCCTATGCAAACCCTTAAAAATTCTAGTAAACATCATCGTTGGTATCACCTACCCATGCATGCCTCTTTCAGCTGAAAGCTTCGATCTTGAGTGCTGGAAGTTATCTGCCTTCTCCCATTTTTTCTAACAAACATCTCCATAATTTTTACATACATACATGCATAGCATAAACACAACCTTGTATATAGATGACATTACATTTGCTGCCTCCCACCTACCCTATACATGACTCCAACTCTTTATTGACCTACTAGAAACCTGGTTGGAAATTAATTAAAAGGCACCAGCTCTATTCTTATCAGTGACACCAAAGAATATCAAACAATCAATTATCAGATTCAAAAACATGAATACATTACATACACAAAAGTCAAATATACTAGGAGTAACCTACAACACCATTCTAGTATTTATTATATACATTGGACCAGCAAAAGAAACTATGTGGTTGCTTAATCTGCTAGAAATAGAAACCAGATCACACCCTGCTATCTTATAAAAGTACACAATGTTGTTCTGTGTTTGGGATAAAGACAGATGGTCATGGCTAGGGTGACTTCAAATATGGTCTGCTCAGTCAAGGTGGACTTGAGAATGAACATCTACCACAACAACAACCACAACACTCATAGAAGTCATGGTAAAAAAAGAAAAACAATGCACAAATATACTTATTGGCATCACATTTTGCCAACACACAAAATAAAACAGTACTGTGCATAAATTACATTAAATCCATCATGAATTCTACATAACTTCCTGTGGCCTCCAATCTCTTTAATAAAGAAAACAAAACAGCACATTTTGTATTGTCGCCAACAACACAAAAATTACTTATACAATGAAAACAAAATACTTTAAATGAAAGGTCAACATGAGGGGCACAGTTTTATGTCATAAGTTCCAACCCACACAATTGCTGTCATTGGCTCAGCCCCAGTGCACAGCACCATGGGCAAATGCCATCTATTACAGCCCTTGAATGGATTTCATAGGCAGAAATTGAAAGAAATCCATCATGTGTGTTTGTATGTACCTTTGTCTTGACATCATCATGTGATAGTTGTAAACAAACATCACCATCAGACAAGATCTCATTCATTTCTTGTTTTCCATGAAAAAACATGTCTGTCTTTGAGGAAAATTTTTTTGTTTGGAAATAGGTGAGAGACGGTGACAGGAAGGGCATCTGGCTATATAAAGCTTGCTTCAACAAATTCCATCTGATCCATTCAAGCATGGACAAGAACACATTAAACAATGATGATGATTTGTGTGTGGGTTCCATAAAAGTGAGGGGACAGCCAGCAAAGCCAAATTTAGGTTGCCCCACAAATGAATGCTCTCTAACACTAATATAATCACTGCCTTGAAATTGTAGACAAACATTGTAAGTGTAACTGTCCAACCACACCAAATATATGCAACATAAACAGTAAAAAATAAATACACTCAAGCCAAAGAGGGCACTTCTATATGACCACTTAATCTATAGTTTCAAGATAGAACTCACGAATGCTCCAAGATGTATCATCAGCGATGTTTCTGAGTGATGTTTCAAGTCCCAGCTTGTATCTCAGTAATAGCAAATCACTAGTCTGCCCTCTTTATCCAAAGCCACCTAGCAGCCTTCTGTGCAGGTTTAATGATTGAATTTATGACCCTCCTCTTTGCTGCACCAAGAACTCCAAATTCAACCAGGACCTTGTAGAATGAATGCTCCACAAAAACCTGGCACCCTACTATCAATTTCCCTCAAATAACACCTTTCAATCTCAAATAAGGAAAATACATTATAAAATGTATATTATTAAAAAGACAGGATGGCCATGGTTTGAACGACTTTGATCATAGGTCTGGTTGATCTGGAATTAAACAGCAACCACTAATACCACTCAGTGGTTTTCTAGACATCACTAAAGAAGGTAGTAGCACTTATTGCCAAGATTAAGCAGATAACAGGTTGGTGTAAAAAGCACAGTGGGTTTCATTGCAAGAAAAGGACATGATGAACTTTGGGATTGTATTATACCATTCAGCTGATGAAAGTGATATTTGAAATCCTTCATAACAATTTTTATCAGCTTCAAGACTTTCAAAAGTAGCTCAATAAATCATAATTTCAGGTGTTAATCTCTAAATTTATGCAGATGACTCAGTAAAAAGTCCTGCTCTTTTAAATCTCTTATCTTTGTTCAATCTGACTGACATCTGAATTACATGTTTTAAATGGTACATGGCTATTGACTGAATGGACTTGTCCTTAGAATCAGTATTACTTGAGTCTTTTTTGAGCAATTATGGTCAAGGGCATTTCAATCTTGATCATATTGTCTCTTTTCATATTTCATGAACTACATAGCTTAATGTATCCTTTCCTTTTTAAAGACCATGGAGTGTGTCTCAAAGGAGATTTGGCTGCTATTTTTAGCAGGTTAAAAGATGATGTATAGGCTTTCTAATTTTATTTTTTATAATTTCTGGGTGTCCTTCCCTTTGCTATTACAGTGTCATAAAATGAGATAAATATTCTGAAATGTGCTTACTTTAACATCCAGTGATGCAGTGGAATATTTATTGTACTACTTCAGTGCAATTTTTTTTTTATTCTTTCATCAACAAAGCTTTTGTAACAGATTTAATTCGAAGATATACAGTTATCCCTATTTCTGAAAATGTAGAAGAAATAAAAATTCAGTTTTTTTTTTTTATAAATATTTATTCCAGTACTTGACTGATTACTAATAGACAAAATAAACGTTTTCAAATATATATAATAATTTAAATGTATTGTTTGTTTGTGGCAGATACATAAGTGCAATAAACACTAAAATCTCACAGGAAATAGATTTTCTGGAATGCCTAGGTGGATCCTTAGAAGTACTAGATAGTTTCTATTACTTGCTGAAAATATTAAATTTGGCAAAATCCATTACATGATCAATCAAAACTAGACAGATTTCAATGCAAATAAATTATAGTATGATGGATAAAAATTCTCTTACTGTATTTTTCCAACTTACAAGTCAATGTATATAATAGAAACATGTGGAAACCTTGAAACAATATCTCTGTCTTTCCAAGGCAGCAAGCTGGCAGAAACGTTAGCACGCCAGGCAAAATACTTAGCGATATTTAAGTACCAGTTGCATACTGGGGTTGATCTAATTGACTGGCCCCCTCCCAAATATTTCAGGCCTTGTGCCTAGAGTAGAGTGTCTTTCCAAATCTTGCTTCATTTCACATGGAATGTTTGATCCTCCCAAAGTCATCTTGGTGTATAAGTTGACTTACCTCTCTTGGCTATAAATTTTGGTCTGTGAAGTTTGACTTGTATGCAGGAAGATATGGTTCTTTAAACCTCTGGGGATAACTTTGAAGAGAACTCTTTAATTGCCAGCTTGAACTAGCTATGAAACTTAGAGACTCTCACTACCCCAACCATGGGCCAGAAACTAGAATATGCAGAAACTCTAGTTGCACATCCAATCTAGCTAACCCTTTCAGTCCAAAAGCAGCCTCTTGAGCTTCCCTCTTCCTCACCTGATGTCACTTTTCGCTTTACTTCCAGTCATGTTCCTCAGCTGCTCCTTTCCACTTGTCTGACGTCTTCAGTGTATGACCCATTATGCCACATAAATGGCAAAGGATGCCTATTGGGGCATTAGTAAACAATATGAATATGTAATGCAAATGGTTTGTGCATGCTCAATGAGAATACTGTTGTGAAATCTTGAGAAGAAATAGATAAATATATTGCATATGATCTAGAGATAGGGTAAAGAAGACATGGGTTTAAGTCATTAGGACAGATTTTTAAAAATTTGAATTTGCAGTTAATTACCATAAGATTAGGATAAATGACAAGGTGCATGTTAACTAACTTAAACCAGTTTGGAAAACATTAAATTTATGTTGAATTTCTAAAACTTGTTGCTAAATAGATTTTCTACATTTTGACTTAACATCAACCCATTTGCAGTGCCAGTGTTTATTCTTCATCTCTTTGAAATCCCCCCTGCTTTGATGGGTCTGCAGCTATCTTTGTTGCTTATTAATTCTTCTATAAAAGTTTTCACTTTTAGGGAATCATTTTACTTTTTGTTCCATTCCTTCTGATTCTTCATCAGCATATATTTTTAATCTGCGTAAGATGTAGGAGTTAAAGAATAGTAACTGTGGACTTCAGTGATAAAATATTGACATGTCCCTTAAATAAAAGGAATTAAATATGAACTTATAGCACTATAATATATCGATAATTTATCACATGCAGTGTTGTTAGTATTTTGTTTTTGTTTTTTGGTGGTGGGGCAGTCCTTTAAAAATTAACAAATTATTACAGTTTTTCATGTGTATTTAGAATTTGGAATATTCAGAATTGTTTCCTGCTTTTGGTTTTTGGTTTATTCTTTGTTATATCAATTCTCTAATTCTATTGCAAATAATATTAAGCTAAGATAACATTAGCAACATACTGTATTTGATGGCATAAAAGACACATGGGTGTACTAGAAGCACCCCAATTTTCAGTAGCGCATAATCAGGAAAGTAAGCTTTTAGTGCATTAAAGCATGTAATGTTTAAAATAATTTAGCAGTACATTACAAAACATTATGAAAGTACCTTAGCTATATTAGAAAAGATTACTATATATAAAAAGTAAGTTAGCAGTACAACTGAACACAAAACAAAAAATCATGATAGTGAAAATATCCATCAGGGACAAAATTAGCTTACAGGAGGCCCTATTTTGCATAAAGGATCCAAGGTGACTTTTTGAGCCAATTCTTTTGGAAAATATGTGAGTCTTATATGCCATCAGATATAGTAGTGATTTGTTACATTTAACAAATAAAATCTTTATTTCACTTAATTAAGTTGTAGTATTGCAATATTTTGTAAATATTTTGATTCAATATTCTCTCAATGAAACAAACTTCTTTTGTACCAACTAACAATATGAATTTGATAAATCCCAATTGTTTTTAGAGAAGTGAAACAATGACAACTGGCACCGGTGCTCCTGTTGGGAACAAAACTGCTTCTTTGACTGTCGGTCCAAGAGGTCCAATTTTGTTACAAGACTTTGTGTTTACTGATGAAATGGCACATTTCAACAGAGAAAGAATTCCTGAAAGAGTTGTTCATGCAAAAGGAGCTGGTATGTAAGAAACCCATAATATTTCAATTATAACATATTTTATTGTAATTATATTTTCAAGGCAATAAGAGATAGAATATTGGTCTATTTCAAGTGACATTTTCAAAAGCTCTGGCATCTGCTCACAGAACTAAGGCCTATAGAATTAAGTTTGCTGTTCAAATACAACAAAATGTTTACAGTAGATCTGAACTCAGGACCATTAACTTTGAACTTGTATCTCATACTATATTCACTTGGTCAATGCTTTTCAACTATTGCAACATTAGTTATTTTACCCCTTCCAAACAACACTATCTGAAATTTTATCAAATAAAACAACTTAACACTCAATACTCTCTCTCTCTCTCTTTCTCTCTCACACACACACACACACTCAATAAGCTAAATCAAATATAGTCGTACAAAACCTTTTCCTTTAAATAAATTTATTTAAACAATTTTTTCCCAGTTTTACAATTACTTTTTACAAAGTTGCAATTGTCTTTGTTAGAATTCCTTTCCTACCACTAGCCTTTCAATTATCCTTTCTATCAGAGTAGAATCTGATTGCTAGTCAGAATGAGCTAAGCAGCATATGTGCATTGTGCAGAGGTACAACATAATGGCTGCACTATCAAGGGGTGCACACAGCATCTTAACCTCAAAGCATTTGAAATTGTAATTTGTTTGTATAAAGAAACATTTTGTAAAAGTTTAGGCTGACAAACTGTTGTTCTGCTACTGTCTAAATATTTTATGTCATATCAAATACATCATAACAATTTAAGAGAAATGCCTAATAAATTTCCTGTGCTGTGTTGAAAACAACTTTTGAACTGTCTTGTGTGGTTAATGAGAGATTGCACTGCCAAACTCATGAATCTGGGTTCAAATCAAAGCTCAGACATTTAATTTTGTTTTTACATTATACTCATCAATTATTTCTTTATTTTTATTGAATACTAATTGGAGGAATTCTATCCTAATTTTGATAACTGACAATAAATGTGCAGTTTCTTATATATATATATTAAACAAACTCTTTGGCAAAATAAAGAAATATATAAAATTAGATTAAAATAGAACTAATGTGATTTCTGAATAACATATCTTGGTTTTTAGAAAATGTACACTAACTATGTGTGTTATAAAACAGTTGATTGAACAAATAAATACTTATCATTGAAACCAACAGAGATCCACCCATCCTTATATATATATATATATCTCCATTGACAGGCCACTAGTATTTATAGAGTGTTAAACACTTTTGGTATGCAAATTAGGGACTCCTTCATAGAGTAACTGCTGCATTTATTGAGTATATAAACAGTTTGGCTGCTTGTTTCTCTGGAGACTGTCAGAATGGTGTAGAACTGCTGATGAGAACCCAATAAGGTTCAAAAATTGATTAAGGTTGAGAAATGGCTAAAATTTGCCCTGTTTATAATTATACCATATGCTATATATATATATATATATATATATACCACAATTAGCAACATCACAGCTCTAACAATTATGAACAATTTGTGCAGTGTGCTGATTTTGTATAAACCTTGTTGCTAAATAGATTTTCTACATTTAACATCAACCCATTTTGTTTAGTGCCAGTGTTTATATTTAATCTCTTTAAAGTTCACCCTGTTTTGGTGGGTTGGATGGGTCTGCAGCTATCTTTGTTGCTTATTAATTCTTCTCTAAAAGTTTTCAATTCTAAGGAATTGATTTACTTAATTTCAAGTCATACTTGTTGTCCCATTCCTTTTGATTCTTCATCAGCATATATTTTTAATCTGTGTAGGAGTTAGAGCCCAGTGGCTGTGGACTTCATCAATAAAATTTCACGTGTCTCTTAAGTGAAAAGAGTTGAATATGAACTTATAGTACCATTATATTTCAATAGTTTACCACAAATTCTCCAGGTTGAGACACTACTTCTCTGCCTTGTGAGATTGCGGCTCCAGTATGATAGGTATGTTTTAGAATGTTGCAGGAAAGAATAACAAGATGGATTCTTCAAGCCAAACCTGCTGGTAGCTGTCCTAGTGGCAGGCTAAGATCAAGATATTTGGATAATATCCATAGTCTTGGTTGGCCATGCTTGGGAGCCCTGCCAGATTGTATAATGAGGGTTGCTTCTGATAGGATCCTCTGGAGGAGGTGCCTAAGGACTCTGCTCTAGTGTCCTTCCCTTTAATAGAAGATGGACAATCAGAGGGCACAAATTCATGTCGATTATAAATTTAGTGAGAGACAACTATTTAGAAGAAAAATTCTAACCAAGACTGTTTCATATGCAAGTTTTCTTTATCAAAAACAAAACAATAAACATTTACTTCCATTTTATTCACTACCATTTCAGAAACAGTTATTTGTGAACCAGATACATATTTATATAATGGAATTGTTTTTCTTTTATTTTTGCAGGAGCTTTTGGTTACTTTGAAACTACTCATGATATTAGGAAATATTGCAAAGCAGCTCCTTTTCAGACAATTGGTAAAAGAACAAAAGTTGGAATACGGTTTTCAACAGTAGGTAAATAAAACTAAGTATATTTTCTGCTGTCATTTTGCTATGATTATTCAGGACTTTATCTTGTCATTTTTCAGTTAAGAAAATGTTTCAATATTAATTTTTATTGTAATATTGTTATACAACCTTTTTAAATTCAACCCTTTAGCACACAGATTACTCTGTCAAATGCAACGCTTATTTATTTACATTGTGTTGAATTAATCATGTATTATCTCCTAGCTTTGTGATTTTAATGATGTAGATTGACATTGCAGGGTAGGTTTGGAGGCCAGATCTGGTCAGTTTGAACATAAAACAGAACATTTGGGCCAGATATGACTGGTTTAAATGCTAAAAGGTTATGGCCACTGGCAATACTCATGAGTTCTCTAATTATACACTCTGTTACTATCAATAGTAGATGTGAAATATATAAATGTAATAATACCTAGATTGAAATAATTTAAATTACTCAAAATCTTCAATCTTGTTTCCTGCTCTAAACTTGAAAAATTTAATGAATCTATGCAGTTAGCTTTGATATTGTTAGCATGATAAAAAAACATTACAAATATAAATGGTTACATGTATTTAAATAATATAAACAACATAAGTAGTGAGTATTTATTTGTAATAATAACACAGTTTGCATAAAAGAAAAACACAACTCAAAACTTCTATGTTCATGTGGGAAAGTATGAAGCTATGGTATACATTATATTATTTAATCATAACTTACCAATAATAGTATTATAGATTTCCAATGGGCCAATCACAAGTTCACTGCCTTTCTGATAGCAGGAGTGACAAAGAAGTGTTTAAGCCAATGCAAGAGGCTTCAGTCATAAAGCATCACTTTTTTAGTTAGTTGTCTCACTGATTTTTATATCCTTACTTATATGAAATGGCAAAAAAACCAAACAGAGAGAGAGAGAGAGAGGGTAACTATAGATGACTGCTTCGAAACCTTCAGGTTATAAATCCACATTTATACCAATGGTAATTGGTGCATTTGGTTTTGTTGGTAAAAGCCTAAGTGACAATCTGAAAAACTAGGGTTTGCAGAAAAAGAAACCAACCAGCTAACACACACATTACAAATATAACCTATAAGCAAAATAGTAAAATTAGGCAAGACTTTTCCCAAATTCAAAATATGACATTGTTTTTGTTATCTGCATTTCAATGATGGAGTTTTGTATCTTTGTTAAACATCAGCACCTTCCTCACAGAAAGACTTCAAATAAATAAAAATAGGAGAGAACATACATACATACATGCATGCAATTCTTCCTATAGGTATGGAAAAATGTATGCATGCAAGCAATTCTTCCTATAAGTATGGCAAAATAAAATGTTGGGTTTCATTGTTTTAGTAGTGGAAACTGTGCATTTACAAGTTTTGGCCAATTAAAGGTTATGGTTGAATAAAACTTCCCAAAATCCCATAAATTAGGGAATCAAACCTAGAGCTCTGTGATTATGCTGTACCTATAGGAAGAATTGAACTAAGTAATGCAAACCAAGGAAACATAAGACACTTTTAAATTTTTGCTGTTCTTACAATAGCAGATTATATAATTCTTTTTTATCAGTTTTCAGTTAGGTCAATCGAGCCATTAAAAGTTGAGATAAAGTTTGATGTCAGTAACAGAACAACAAATGATGATTCTTTTGTTGTTTGGGATCTTTGGGGTTTGACGGGCAACAATTTTTTTGTAGTGTTTTTGGTACCGAAACACTTTCAAACTTCGAATATTTGTATATTTTGTGGTATAGAACACATAAAAAATTTTGTATTCAAAGTTATTTTATGTAAAAAATTGTCGTATTTCGGTAATTTCAACCAATCACTGACGTCTATTGAGGTGAAAACAATTAATGCCGTAACGGTGTCATGGGATCTTTTCCCTTGAATAAAATTAGTCCCGTTGTTTGTCAACAACTACAACCCTAACCCTAACCCTAACCCCAACTCTAACCCTAAAACCCTAACCCTAAAACCTGAACCCTAACCCTAAAACCCTAAACCCTTACTAGGGAATAATGATATAATTAAACAGGGAATAACACACTTGACACCGAACAGCAGTAAGTGTATTCAGCTGAATAGACGTCAGTGATTGGTTGAAATTACAGAAATACGACAACTTTAACATAAAATAACTTGCGATGTACAATTTTTTGTTAAGAAGGTTAAGAGAAGTTGTTTTATATGACACATTCTACCAGTATCCCAAGTTTGAAAGTATTTCGTTAAGAAAACAAATGTTGCCCGTCAAACCCCAAAGGCCCGTTGTTTGATACAGCAATGACTTTGAAACTTACAAATTCTAGTGCATCCCCACTCCGCACCCCAAAATAGTTATATTTCTTCCCTTCTTTATGAGAAGATAAAATAGTGTTTGTGTCCTTATAATTCTTCTTCCTTCATCATATGGCTTAAAATGTTTGAAACTATCTTAATTTTTTTAAACAGTGTCTGCCCTTTTTTGATCTTCACTGTCACAACCTATGAGAGGTGAGCTTAATCAGTACATTGGTTCAGGGCCTATGGATCCGAGAAGGGATACTATCATTTTCTGACAGGATGTGAGAGCCCCACCAGCTGGGGCTGAAAAGCAGCCTCTTCATACCACCTAGCAAAATTTTTCTTGGAGTCCCTGCTGTGAGTTCCACACTGCAGGAAATACTGATCCACAGCTCTGGTTGCATATAGAAAAGAAAATAGTGTTTAATTTCTTTGTAATAAAAATTATTTATTCTTAATTTGTAGGTGGTGAAAGTGGATCAGCTGACACAGCCCGAGATCCCCGAGGATTTGCAGTTAAATTTTACACTGAAGATGGAAATTGGGATCTTGTTGGCAACAATACACCTATATTCTTCATCAGAGATCCAATTTTGGTAAAGATAATTTTCTAAAAAATATCTATGGATTTTCAGAACCATTTTATTAATTTCAGTGTTGCTCATTTTTAATATCCCTTTTTAAAAATGAATCTATTATCTCTGTTGAGTCATAATTTATGATCTCACTCTGTTTCAAATCAAAGTCCTCACTGAGCACCCAAATTTATTGCCTAAAATTAGCTATACTACGTTGGCTATATTATTTATTCAATCATTCTAAACATAGAAGTGAATTAAGTTAGATGTGAAATAAAATCAAATGTATGCTAATACTGTTTCTATGCTGTTATCATAAGTGCTCAGCAAGTCAAGCCTGCTATGTCTGCCAAGTTTTCAATGCAAGTGTCATTTCCAGTTGGCCTATTTCATTTTACTCAATCATCATATCTGCAATTTCTGACAGTAGCCAATAAATAATCTGACAAGAAAGGGCTCTGCCAGGCTGACTTACACCTTATCACTCCTTGAATACTGAGCTTGAATCCTGCTACGGTCAGCTTCGCCTTCTGTCCTTTGGGGGTTGATAATATAGGGTAGCACCCTAGCACTGGTGATGATGTAATTGACTTCCCTGACTGACCTGAATAATAATAATAATAATAATAATAATAACAACAACAACATCAAAAAATACCTTAGGAATGAGAACCCGGGTTCAAAATTTCCCCCAAGACACCTGATGAAAGCTGGAGGGTATATCAGCCGAAACACTGTGTTAACAACAAAGAAGATGAGGACAAATATCCATCAAATGTAAATAATGTATTATTGTTATTATTATTTTATTTTTATTTCATTTTTTTCAGTTCCCCAGTTTTATACACACACAGAAAAGAAACCCAAAAACACATTGTAAGGTAAGTGTTGATCATAAATTCATACCCACTGATTTCAACAAGAGAAAGAGACATACTGCCAGAAGTGTTAGAACATTGCAGCATTTGTTCAAGGTCTCTGAGCTTTAATTTCAAATCTTGCTGTAGTCAACTCTGCCCTTTCTTTTAATAATTGATAAATAAAATATTAGTCCAGGGCTATGGGTTGGTGGTACTCTTTGAACATCTGACAAGATGTTACGCAGTATCTGTTCCAGTTATTTGCATTCTGAATTCCAATTCATACCCCTCTCTAACTTTACAAAGTTTCATAATATATCAAGATTGATGCTTAGACATCATCAAAATTAAAATGTTGCCTTCAATAAAACACTTTTCTCTCTGGTAAATTATTTTTGTAAACTGAAATATTTTCTTTTTTTTTTTTAAGGATCCAGATATGTTTTGGGACTTCATTACTCTGCGGCCTGAAACTACTCATCAAGTATGTTTTCTGTTCTCTGATCGTGGCACACCAGATGGCTTTCGCAGAATGAATGGTTATGGAAGTCATACATTTAAGATGGTCAACCAAAACAATGAAGCTGTCTATTGTAAATTTCACTTTAAAGTAAGTTTTGATTCTTAGATTTTTATCTGTCATTTCCAGTACATTACAATGGCTCTGCTTCTGATCTGAAGCAAAACTCTGCATACCACTTCCATCCAAGCCTACCTGATGCACCTGTTTCTCCTCTTTTTATGACCCTTGCTGTGTCTCATCTCTGTTACACCTTCAGTTATTTCATTAATGCAATCATTTCCCTCAAACTGGAATCCCTGACACCCATGTTTCTTCTAAATGTATCAAAGTTCAACTTATCAAAGTCTAAACTGAACAGGAACCACATTCTGGGATGGCTTACAAAGATCATTGATGCTGTCTTACTTATAACTAATAAACTTCAAAAATATAAATGAAAATAAAATACACTGTTATTTTTTTTTTTTTTTTTGAATTAGTTCCAACTTATGTGAACTACAAAGCTGTGTATGTTATTGATTTTTCTCTATAATAGAGAAATGTCAACTTTTATGATAAAGTGTCAACATTTTTAGAAACTGCTAGCAGTCATGCAAGGGTCAACTATAAAGAGTTAAGATAAAAGAAACAGTTAATAAAAGAGCTTGAGAAAAACAGTAGAATTGATACCAAAAATAATTAAAATACCATTCATTTTAATGACATTTGCTGTTATCTTAATACAAAATAACTGGGCAATGTCACATGTCAGTAATAGTACATAAAATGAGACCGCTACAAAAGAAATAAATACTTCACAAAAGACAACCAGCTGTAATTCCTTTTAATAGAGCTCAAAAACTCTTGTCAGCATTAGAAGATGAAAGCTATTTATTCAATATACTACAATAAAACAATGAGAGATTTTTAGTAGAATTTCATTAAGTATTTAACTAGTTTCAGTTAGATTTCAGTATTCCATTATAGCAAATTTTAAAAGTAAGTTGAAAAGCTTATATATGCAAGGAGTTTAATCTGATTTTCATTGTGAAATCAATAAAAACAATGCATGTTTGTAACCTAAAGAACAGAAACTTATTAACAAATAATGATAAACATTTTTTTGTTTTACGAGAGTTGAATCATTTGATTTATACCAAAGTAGCCATAAAGCATAAGGAAAAATGAACATCATTAGAATGTGTTAATTATTTTATTTTCATACCTGATTATTTTTGTATATCTCTAATCAAAAGTACTCTTAACCTGGAAAGTAAATCATTCACCTCTATTTAGGCTTTGACTACCTTTAGCAGAGTCTTTTGCAAACATTCAGACTAGATCTCTGGTGTATGTGTGGCTTTCTCCTGCAGCAACTTGTGCATCATAATTTCATACCCTACCCATTCTTATCATGTTTCTCAGGTGGCCCTATAAGGGACATAGGTGTTATCCTTTCTTCTCTATATAAGCCATACCAATATTTACAATAAATAAATACATTTTCGTTGTTTTGATACAATCCATAAATCCAGACAAGATTGATTAAATTTTTATTTCTTCATCAGTTATATAAGTGGAGGAGGTGGCCTGAGTCAACTTGAAATTTCAACTCCAGAACAGTGAACTACTGGATCTCTCATTTAGCCTCCTTGCAACACTATGATCAAGTTACTAAAACAATAAAAATGCTAAATCAATTGAGTAATGTATTAAACATATGGTGGACACTAGTAGAAAAGTTCAACTCAAAACTAAAATATTTCATTTATTTTCTGTTTATATCTGGTTTCCATCCAGTTCAAAAGCCTTCGACGAGGAGGTAGAGAGATGGATCAAGGAAGGAGTCCTTGTCCCGTGGAAAGAGGAGGTGGTGAGTGGAATGCTGCCTCTGATGGCGGTGGTGCAGCCGACGAAAGGAAAAGTCAGACCGGTGCTGGACTTTAGGGAGCTGAACGACCATATATCGTGCCACACGGGAGGCGAGGCAATGGACATTTGCGGTGAGACGTTACGTGTGTGGAGACAGTCGACTGGGGCAGCGACAATCGTCGTCTTGAAGTCGGCATATTTGCAGCTCCGTGTGAGTGACAAGCTGTGGCGATACCAGCTGGTGCGGTACAAGGGCCGGACGTACTGTTTAACCAGGCTGGGTTTTTGGGCTGAATTCCACTCCGAAAATTATGGCAATGGTGCTCAAGTCCATCCTAGCGAAAGAGGAGAGGATAAGGAAGGCCACCAGTTCCTACTTCGACGACATTTTGGTTGACGAGACTGTAGTGCCAGCCACCGAGTTAGTGAGACACCTGGAGAGGTTCGGGCTGATTGCGAAGCCGCCTGAGTCGATGGTGGGGGGAGCTGCGCTGGGGCTGAAGCTACAAAAAGACAGATCGGGCGAGCTGGTGTTCCAGAGAGGAAACGAGATCCCAGAGCTGAGTTCCAGCGTCAGCAGGAGGGAGTTGTTCTCGGTTTGTGGGAAGTTGATCGGACACTATCCGATCGCTGGCTGGTTGCACATTGCATGCAGTTACACCAAGAGACGAGCAGAGGGGGAGAGTTGGAGTGACAAGGTGGGAGAGGCGACGGTGGCGATGATGCGGGAAATCCTGGAGAGAATGAGAGCGGAAGACCCAGTCAGAGGAAACTGGTATGTGCCCAAGACGGAGTCCGGGACGGTTTGGTGTGATGCTAGCAGTATAGCGATAGGGGTTGTGTTGGAGATCGAAGGTGCTGAGGTGGAGGATGCGGCCTGGCTACGGAAAGCGGACGACTTCAACCACATCAATGTCGCCGAAATAGCTTGTGGTCTGTGCGTACGAGTAGATGTAATCGCCTTACCTCGGTTTTTCTTTCGTCGACTGCGAGTCTGTCTTGCAGTATCCAATTCTTGAAGCTTGCCCCGACCCAAAGAACACCAGGAATAGCAGCTGCTTCTCCCAAACCTAGACCGTCACTAGACACGTCTTGTCCTGTCCGTGACCCCGATCGAGGCTCCCTCTGCCCTTTTTCCTCTTCCGGTCAACTCGCCCTTCCGGTCAGCCTCCCCAGACACTGATGTCATACCACACAATGATGAAATACACCATACATAGCCAATGAGAAAGCCTCTATCTCTTTGTTCACAGCACTGAAAATAATAGCCAGATTCCCTCAGATCACATTCTTATCATCTCAAGAGACATTAAACAACATAATCCTAAATAATTCTAAAAAGCCTGGATTGTCAAGACTGGAATGCCTTTGATCATTCCAGTCTGCTGAATTAGGGCTGACCTGGGACTAAACAACAATAATGAGACTGCAAGGGAGCCTCTACAGATAGTTTGACATGCTAAAATAGCAGCAAAATTTTCTTCAAATTACACTCTACCATCTAGAATAATGTAGTCCTAATATTGAATGTTTAAAAAAAGGATGAGATGCACAAGGCCTGAACACCTTTGACTATAAATCTAGTTAATCAGGACTGCCTTGGTGCTAACAATGACAACAACCTATCAATAAAACACAACCACTCCTTATTTTGTTTGGTACCACACTGTAATATTATTTCCAACTGTCTGATTCACTGATATTACCTTCATTACAGACCGAGATATTTTTCTCATAGGAGAGACGTACCAAATTTTGAACAACTATTCAATGATGCAACTTTAAATTTACTATTCTATGTAAACTGTGTTAATAATTGCTTGAAATTCATGTAAACTACCCAGTCATTTAGTAATTAGTAAGGATCAAATTTTCATATAAATGCTATTATTACATTTTCAATTGTGCAATGTTCAAATGAAATCTTTTTTTATATCTATTTCTACTGATTTAAAAAAATAATATCATTATTATTATTATTATCATTGCTTCTTATTGATTGGTTGTAAAATATTTCAATGTACGACAGTCTGATATCGTCTTTTCCTAACATCTTTGACTTTTTTTTCTGACATTCTCCATAGGAAAATGTCATGAGTGGCACCAAATTATCTTCGTCATGACATGTATTTAAATATAATTAGATGGCAAATTTGTTCTTCATTCTCAGCATTTATTATCTAATTTTTAAGGCTGAAAGCAATTTTATATACAAAATGTAATATATACATATATTTAATTTTAATGATTTCCAAGTTATTTTAATGCCATTTATTAAATCTAAGTTACTGTTTAATAGTTTCAACTTCTTGAAATTTTATTTTATATTTCATTGGTTATTATTGTGTTGAGTCAAAAGTTTTGCAATACTTTGGTTATTTGCTTTATTCAAGTTACAACAAAAGCAGTCTAGAAGTCAAAGGTGAGGCCATCATGTTGCACTATTGAAGTCATCTTTCTGCCAGTTCTTTGACCCCTTGCTGATACCAGTTCTTGCCCTTCTAGGCGAAGAACTCCTTCACTGAAGTTTCCACCTACTCTTGGCTAATGAAAAAGTGAGCCATGGATCAGAACAAGTAATAATCTGAAGGGGATAATTTTCTGCAATCTTAACATGCATATGCTGTGGTTAAGCAAGGGATAGCTTCCAGAACCTATCACCAAACCTGGGTATTTCAAATACAGGGTGAAGCTCTGCATCTGGTGGAATTAATGAGGGGATAATTCACTATGAGTTCATTCCAGACAGGCAAACCATTAATACCAATCTGTACTCCAAACAGCTGCAGCAGGTATATACCATTGTGCAGCAAAAACATCTGGCATTGGTTAACAGAAAGCAAGCTCTACTGCAGCATGACAATACAAGACCTCCTACCACTCAAGCAACCCAAAATAAACTCCAGAAATTTCAAGGAATTGAATTGATGCTACACCCAGCATACAGTCCAGACCTGCTCCTTCAGATTACTTGTTCTGATCTATGGCTCACTTCCTGCACTCACAACACTTCACCAACCAAGAGGAGGTGAAAGCTTCAATGAAGGGCAAGAACTGATATCAGTGTGGGATCAAAGAACTGGCAGAAGGTGGCTTCCAACAGTGCAACATAATGGCCTCTACTTTGAATGCTTGGTTGCTTTTGTTGTAACTTGAAGTTACCAAAATATTGCAAAACTATTGATTCAGCACAATATTTCTTTTATAAATTAGTTCAGATTGAATATCATTGTTCTTATACTCTTCCTTTTTCTTTTATCCAAATTACCAAACTATATTAGACAAATCAAGGTATAAAGAATTTAATGGCTGATGAAGCAGCCAATCTGACAGCAAGTGACCCAGATTATGCCATCAGAGACTTACACAATGCAATTGAGACTGGTAATTTCCCATCATGGACTCTGTACATTCAAGTGATGACATTTAAAGAAGCTGAAAACTTCCGATGGAACCCATTTGATTTAACTAAAGTAAGGAATTTTCTTTGTCTATATATATCATTGCTTCTTCAGTTATTATTTTCGTTTCTGAAAATTTCCTCTGGAATATTTTTTTATTAATCTCTGAATTTATTTTTTAACAAAGATTCTCTTCTGTCGAGAATACTAGTATGAGTCAGCTCTAAACTTAGTTATATTAATGTTTATTTATAGAAAAAGACCATAAACAATACAATAAACTTTCATGTACAATTAAGTTCCATTAACCCTTTAGCATTTAAACTAGCCATACCCTGCCAAAATATTCTACCCATTTTATGTTCAAACAAGCCAGATCCAGTTTCTCACACCTACCCAACAATTTCATTCTAAAAATCTCAAAGCTACAAGATAATGCATGATTAATTCAAAGCCATGTGAATAAATAAGCATTACTTTTGATAGAATAATGTGAATGCTAAAGGGTTAAAATATTTTCCAGTAGTTCTGCAGACATGATTGTCTGACACATTTTTGTGTTTCGTCAATTTTTTTTTCACCTAAACACCATCACTGGTTGCCAATATTATTCCAGTGCTCCTATTTTGTAACTTACATATCTACTTACATATCATCCATTGTGGAGGCTCATGACCTATTGGTTAGGGTGTTGCACTCATGATCATAATATTATGGGTTCGATTCCCAGACTAAGTGGTGCATTGTGTTCTTGAGCAAAATATTTCATTTCAAGTTGCTCAGCAATTGCTTTGACATTTGACATACGGCATGCCATGCACCTGTAAAGGTAATGCTGATATGATGGAGGGAGTGAGCTTATGTGCAGCACAAACATTTAATCACTGTAAACAAATGTTCTGTGCAGGTTGTTAAAGGAAGAAATTGCAAAATCATATTTCTTGGACCAATAGACTATCATTAAAATACTGTCCATACATTAGATAAAATATCTTTCAAAGTTAATAAGGGTAGCCTGAGGTTATCCTTATTAACTTTGTGAAGTGTAAAAAGAAAGTATGTAATTCTCATATTGTACTGTGAACTTAAAATAGTAAAGTGCTTGAAAAGAGGTAAAATTCAGAACAATTGTGTGTGAATATAACATAGATCCTTAGACAATTTATGACATTAAGAAATAATAGGACATATTAATTTCTGTGTTTGGTTGATTCAGAGATAAGTAAAGATGTTGCTGTGTGCCAAAAACATCAAAGGTTTCAGAATTAGGTACAATGTTATTTCAATGATTTTGTGAAAATTGATCCAAGAGAATGCCATTATTTTTTTGTTTTGTTTTCCTGAATAATTTAGATCTGGCCCCATAGTGAGTATCCACTAATACCTGTTGGACGCATGGTTCTTGACACCAATCCCAAAAATTATTTTGCTGAAGTTGAACAGATTGCTTTCTCACCTGCACATATGATTCCAGGAATAGAACCAAGCCCAGATAAAATGTTACAGGTAAGTAGCCTCCATTAAGAAGATATAACTTATCTCAGAGAATTTTAAAGTTTTTTTATGTTAAGCAAATAAAGAATAACCATATATATATATTGTTACTTAACCCCTGGTCAGCCCTGATTGAGCAGATCTCAGCAAAACAATATTTTTATGTTGTGTATAGTAGTAATAAAGTCATTAATTTTAGGCTTTTGACAATTTTCTGGAAGCATCTTTTGTCTCCTCCATAGCTAGTTCAAAACTCCTGAGAATTGAATGAACTCTGGTTCCAACAAATCTTCTAACACCTATTTCTACAGGAAGGCATATTGCCTCCCATCCATTGTTTTCACAGAGTTCAACCAAGTCCTTTATTTTCTGTCTTTCCTGAGAAAAGTGTCTTCAATATTCACTTCCCAGAAAACTGTCAGCTCTACCATCTTTGCCACCTTTCTTTCTTTGCACCATATGACAAGATCAGGTCTTTTGATGGTAAAAAGTGGGATATTTACCATCAAGGTCAACATAGACCTCCTCATTCTTCTTCCTTACAGTGGCTGACTTGTAGCATTCACCTTCCTTGTGAAACTTTGTCTTACCATGCTCCACTATTGAAAAACAAAAACCCAGTTTTTAGTGTTTAGAAAGCCAATAGGATGCAATTACTACTTCTTAACCATTTTCATAATGACCAGATATAGTTTCACTATTAAACTGCTATGATGTATATAGTTGCTGCATAAAGAAAGACTGAGAGTCCAGGGATAATTTATGAGACATGAGCAACCTTTTTTGAGAAACAGGCTGCATGAGACATGACTTAGCATCAGTCAGGCCACACTACTATAATAATTCAAGGTAATTTTTTGTGGGCATGCCATTCAGAAAGTCTTGCAGGATGCAGTTTGCCCATAGCTGGTTTATACTTTCTTGTTATGTTGACTAAGAAAAACTGTATTATATGGTAATGATGTTAAAAGAAGCTAGGAACAAAAATGATGCCGTTAGCTTCCAACTGAGTTAATGTCAGAGAACGGAAATTCGTCTTGTATCACTTGTCTTTAATTCTATTCTTTTTACATTTTTAGGAGATTGGATAAATTAGCTGATTAAAGAGTAGTTTTTCAACAACTATTTTATTTGCAATATGATAAGGACTAAATACTACTTGTATGGATAGTAATAACATCAATCTTCCCCATTTTTTCATAATTATATTTGCAATGAAATAAAAATTACTTTTACAATACAAGACTAATATGTTTAAATTCTCTACTAAAATATGTTAACTTCATTAGTCTATATTTAAGAAAAGTAATTTAGTGGGAATATATGTTAATTGGATTTTTCAACATTCGTGTCATTATAATTAAATAACTAATTTCAAATCATATGTGATGTATTTAGAATTTTCATTCTCCATTTACTATATTTTGATCAAAGCCAAATTATATATGTATGCTTCTTTAATTTCATTATCTGCAATATTCTCTTATTTTCAATTTTTAAAAACAATTTATTCTATCATGTTTAAATTCATATACGTGTATGTGTGTGTGCATATATATATACATATATATATATGGAAAAAAGACAAAAGTAGAAAATGCTAAAATACTTTTATAAAAGACATTTCAGTATCGGTTTCGATCCTTGAGATCTTTTCAACAGTAAATATGGATAATAAATTTTGGAAAAATTAAATTTTGGCAAATTTAAATGAAAAGTCTTTTTAAAAACATATTTGTGTAGTATTCAAATACCAGGGGCATTTTTCTTGTTTCTGAATGTCTCTGTTTCACTTGTTAACTCTTGTGGGTTCGAGGTCATTGTGAATTCTTGGCTAAGAAGAAGAATTCACAACAACCTCGAACCCACAAGAGTTAACAAGTGAAACAGAGACAGACAGAAACAAGAAAAATGCCCCTGGTATTTGAATACTACACAAATATGTTTTTAAAAAGACTTTTCATTTGAATTTGCCAAAACCGGTACTGAAATGTTTTTTATAAAAGTATTTTAGCATTTTCTACTTTGTCTTTTTTCCATATATATATATATCTACTCGTGTGTTCCTCTTCAACCTTTTACATATATATATATATATATATAGTTCTGTTTTATTTAATTTTATATAAAATTATGTAATTCAATACTTTTTTGTCACATCATTAAAGGGTCGCCTGTATTCCTACTCTGACACTCATCGGCATCGCTTAGGTTCTAACTATCTCCAGCTACCAGTCAATTGTCCTTTTAGAAGCCGTTTAGCCAACTATCAAAGGGACGGACCTCAGTGTGTAACTGACAACCAAGTTAAGTAGTTTCATATCTTAACTAATATTATTATTATCATTATTATTACTATTATTATTACTAAAATATATAAAGTGGCAAACTAGCAGAATCGTCAACACACCGGGTGAAATGCTTAGCGGTATTTCGTCTGCCATTACGTTCTGAGTTCAAATTCCGCCAAGGTCAACTTTGCCTTTCATTCTTTCGGGGTTGATAAATTAAGTACCAGCTGCGTACTGGGGTCAATGTAATCAACTTAATCCCTTCCCCAAAAATGTGAGGCTTTGTGCTTCCAGTAGAAAGGATTATTAATAAAAGAAATCATTATTATTATTATTACTATTTCAAGGGTTGTAGATTGACAGAATACTTTGTGGTAATTTGTTCTGGCTCTTTACATTGTGAGTTCAAATCTTGCCATTGTCAACTTTGCCTTTCATCCTTCTGAGGTCTATAAAATAAAGTACCAGCCAAGTACTGGGGCTAATATAACTGGCGGATTCCCTCCTCTTAAGTCTGAAGTCTTATACCTATGCTAGAAACAATTATTTTGACTATTTTGTGTGTGTGTGTTTAAGATGTTTGTGATGTGTGTGTAGAATATACAAATTTTATATTATCAATGTAGCCACTTACTATATGACAAGACACTACATAAATGGAAAGGTAAAAAATTAATGAAATGATTGATTTAGTAATTAAATGTAATGCCTAATTGAAAACCAATATTTGAAATGGGTTAAATTTGCAAACAGCTATTGAGGTAAAAAAAAAAAGCACTTTTATTTCAAAAATAATTAAAATGTGAATCAAATATAAATAAAATACTTTAGAGAAAAAAGCTTGCTTGAAATTTTTAATACATCATAATCATTGTTCATTGATTTTGTCAAATGTGTCTTTAAAAAGTCATTAAGCCTTTAGCATTCAGATAACTCTATCAAATGCAATGCTTATTTATTCACATTGTTTCGAATTAATCATGCGTTATAGCTTCAAAATTTAGATGATGTAATTGTTCATTTTTATAATGATATTGTAGGTGTGAGAGGCAAGATCTAAGCAATTTGGACACAAAATGGGTTAGAATATTTGGGCCAGATATGGTCAGCTTAAATGCTAAAGGGTCAGAGTTCTACCAGTAAGATGTTTTTAGAACTTTCTAGATGGAGTCCATTTTTCTCTAGCTTGAATCTTTGAGCCTTTTGATAATAGTAGATTTTTTTATAGGGCTCCTTCCTAGATGATAAGATATAGATATTTATAAATAACCTTCTATCTCAATATCAACAACTGATTTATGAATTCACTTAGGCTGATTTATGAATTCACTTACGTCACACCATTGGCAAATAAAATCTGTTCATTTTTTTTCAAGCAGATGGAGTGTGTAGGGTAAAATCAAAATTGAACTACCTTTCTATTAAAATATGAAGACATTAGAAGGGAAAGATGTTGACTGTCTCAACCAAAAAATATTAAGTACTGCTTGACTTGAATGATCTAATGAGGATCTTATGTTTTCTGGTGTACATTATAATTATAGTTATGAAAGAAACTTGTGTGTGTGTATTTGTATCTCCTTTTCTTGACATTGTGTGATTGTTATAAATAAATGTCAGTTGTTTCCAATAGTCTATGAAAACATATCTGACTATGGGGAAATATTACCTTACTTGGAAACAGGTAAGAGTTAACAAAAGGAAGGACATCTGGTCATAGAAAATCTCAGTAAGCTCCACCTGAGCCATGCAAGCATGGAAAAGTGGACATTAAAACAATGAGAATGATGGTGGATTGTCTTACTATAATCTGTTCACTTCATCTCAATTAAAATCAGTTCTAAGTACACTGATATTGTACACACTAATAGTTTTCAGTAAATGTTTCTACAGACAAAGCTTTAAAACTTAATTTGCAATATTTATATATGAAAATCAATTCATTGTTTATTTACACAGGAGGAGCTCCTAATTATTACCCTAACAGTTTTTCTGGCCCTGTTGATGATACTCAATACGTGGAGAAGCCATTTTTAGCTTCTGGAGATGTTCAGCGTTACAATACTGAAGACACTGACAACTATTCTCAAGTTGAAACATTTTGGCTGAAGGTTAGTCACATTTATATATTAAAAGAACATTAAAAAAATAAAAACAATGAAATTAAAATATTATAGTACACACACTAAGATAATACCACTAATTTTAAGTTTCCATAGAGTGAAGTAGAAATTATTAATTCAAACTACTTATAAACAAAGTATAAACAAGGTGGTATGATAATTGTCAAAACAAAAATATTTGTTTCTTCAAATTTAAGCCTGTTTGTATAGAGGTATTGGTTTAGAGTTGATTATCTTATCATTGTTATCTCTAATATGGATCTAGATTGTTTGAAATAACACCAGAAAGCATTAGAGCACTTGATGTTTGTTTATTTAATTATCTATTTATTTGTTTATTTTGTTTATTGTCTCAGAGACATTAAACTGGGACTAGAAAATGACTTGAAATTAAGGATGGCAGTAACTGACTGCAAAAAAAAAAAAAAAGCTTGTGGCAATGTAAATATGCTGTAAAAGCTAATAAGAACTGGGTGAATAAATGTCACAGTGGCATGAGTTAACAGAAACAGAGGTGAAGTAATAAATATTTATAACAAGCATATTAAGGCTGACCCAAAAACAGCTAAAGAGAACTGACCTTCAGTGAAGCAATGTGAAGAAACGCTATCACTCATACTTGTCTAGACCATGACAGCTAAAAAGGATAATTGTCGTCATCATCATGATCATCATCAACTTCATCATCATCCATTTTAGAGTCATCTTCCATGTTGGCAGGGATTGGATTTCCATTTATATTTTTAATATTTTACTTTTTATCTTTGCTTGCATCAATGAGTGGCCTTTGCAAATGCATTTTTTCCCGTTATGAATTGTTAAAGGACAAACTTTAAAGCTGGATTTCTTTCATAAATGCCAATCTTTGGCTTTACCTAAGAATTTTATCTATTTTTAAGACAAGGAAATAAGGAAACACCTTTTGCAGAGTTTGAGTTCTGACCTTTAGTACTTTAGTCCAGCATTTGAACGATTTAATAATTTGATTATAATTATAATATTTCTGAACTTAAAATTACCACTGATACTGAGTACACATTCTTTGCTAATAACTAATGACAAGTGAATTGTTTTGGCGGAATTTGAGCTCAGGCTCTTTCTAGTCTCGGTTCAAACATGGAGGTGAAGAGTGAGGAAAAATATGTAAGGTGATGTCAATGAATGAAAACAACAAGAAAAGATGTTGTATTGTCTTACATAGATTGTTTAAGGATTTCTAATATTTCGTGGGGTGGGGAATACCTCTTTGCAGAAAGTAAAATGGAAATAATCAAAGAGTTTGGAGAACTGTAATCGGCTGAACATCTGTTGGTCTGCCAATAACAATAACATTCTCTGAATGACCTACCAGTTGTAACTCTTTTATTATTTCCTTTTTCCTATTTGAACAGAAGAATTTTTTTCCCAAAATACTATAGGATCATTAAACAACCTATGTAAGGGGAATACAATATCTTTTCTCTTTATTTTCATTCTTTGACATTACACACTTTTCCTGGCTCTTCACCTCCCCTGCTCAAAGGTCTTTTCAAACATTCTTACACACACGCGCACGCACACACACACACACACACACACACACACATTATATATAGAGAGAGAGAAAGAGAGAGAAGTTGGGGAAGAAATTCAATATTACATGTTCACTTTAGTCTGCATTTCCCAATGTCTGCTTGAATACATCTGTCAAAAACTTTTCTCTAAATCAAATCAACTAAATAATTGCTTGCTTTGTTTCTGTTTCATTCAGTATTGCATAAATAGTTCTGGAATGTGGCATCTGAATTATTTGTCTAGGATATGATCTCAGATGCACTGGCTGTACTTATTATAATCTATATTTCAGCTTCAGTATTTAATCTCTGAAATTGATATAAATTCTCTTTCCTTGTACATAAACCTTATTTTTGTTACATTTGAAAATAGTTAAGGCTAGATTTTGTTTTTGTTTTTTTTTTTTCTTCTAATAAGTTAGTCAGAAGAAAAGGGTCAATGTTTATGACCATTCCAGACTGGTGTGATCGACAATGATGTTCAACCATTGTTGGTCAATGTTAGCAGGGAAAAAATGAAAAGAAAAAAAAAACAAGCTTTGATGGGTGAAGGAATTTCAGAGGTTTTTAAGGAAGAAAGACTGAAAGATTGGGTGAAGAGTTTAGGATGAGACACTGTGATGTTGATAGAAGAAGAAGAGACAAGCAGGCTGGGTGGACCTTTGTGGAAAAATGTCATCAAGGATGACATTTTTCATATGTAATCTGGCCTATTATTTCTATTATTTCTTAAAAGTCTTGTTTTTTGTTGGTTTAGTTTTTTTTAATATTTTATATAGTTATTCACTCTTACTGATGTTACTATGATCCAATGGTCCATATTGTTGGTAATTGGGTTGTGTGACATATATTCTCATTTTTGTTGCTATTCTATTCCATTATTCATGCTAAAATGTGTAGCCATTTTGTCTCTAATAGAAATCTCTATTATTATTAAATTGAATTCAAATTCTACAAAATCTGTTGTACTTTTTATTCTAATAGTAGAGGTCAATAAAATAGAAACTAGTCAGACTTTTAACTAAATGTATTGTTTCCTCTCTGTTTGTGAAATACACTGACTATGTGTTTCCTTTAATTTTGAAAATATACTAGAATTCGGAAAGATTCATTGAAATAACTAAATCTGTTATTATTAAGCTGATATTTATAGCAAAACTTGATAAATTATTAACGAAAGCTTTTAATTTAAATATGAACACTTTAACACCATAAGTTTTAAGTCATAGAAATCAAGAGCAGTTTCAGCTGGTACATAAAGCATTAAACCATGAGCTACCCTGTTCTTAATGTTAAAAAAGGGATTGTCAAATGTTTAAAATATCAAACAAAGACATTTAAAATCATTTTATTAACTTATAGAGAAGAAATGAGTTGCCAGAAAAATACAATCCTGAATAAAGCTTACAGTCATTATTAGGCATAAAGTAGATGTTGAATTAAACATCATGTTACTGCTTAATATAAGGGTCTTTCTGAAGAAGTTCAGAAATTCTGCGATATATTCAATATTAAAAATAACACTACACTTTACAGATCCCTTATCAAAGTTACACCTATCCAAGAATGGCTAAATAAAACAAAAAAATGCATTTCTAAAATCCTGTTTATTTGCAGTAAGACCTATAAGAGAGAAATTAGGCAATCTCTGAAGCTCAGATTATGGAGATAGAAGAAAGCCTTAATGAAAAATGAAACATCTTGGTCAGGAACGGCAGAACATATATATATATATATATATATATATAGCACAAGCAAGGAAATTGATAGAGATCTACAGGAGAAACTTAGATAACTCAGAGAAGCTATATTACTATAGTCTAGAAATAAAGTTTTCTATTTTGAATTCACGCTGGCACTTATCCAAGAATAAAGCATTTAGTGATGGTCAGAGATGTGAATATTGAAAGATCTTTCATCTCCAGAGGCAAATTTTATAGTCTGGGAAATGATCTTCAAAAATATAACACACTTTTGTCTTTAATGAGCACAAACTTTTACAAATTAACTAATATGTGTTCATAACTAAAGAAATTACCTACAAGATAGCATAACTTCATATGAAATTGATAAATAAGGGAGATTACCTCTTACAGAAATGTTGATTTCATTTTTCTCTTTCTTCAATCACTTTTATTCTTTTTCTTTTTTTTAGTATTGAAGAACTTAGTTGCTATTTCTGAGTTTCATGTAATATATTTTATCTATAGAACAACTAGATGTACTGTCAATGATTGCAACAGATAAAAAAATTTTCTGAAATTATTTTTAGGTATTGTCACCTGCTGAACGTTATAGACTTGTGGAGAACATTGCTAATCATTTGATTGATGCCCAAGAGTTTATTCAAAAGCGTGCTGTGCACAATTTTGGACAAGTGAATTCAGAATTTGGCCAAACGCTACGAGCCAAACTGGACAGTTTGAAGTCTTCGAAAGATGTAAGTAAAACTGAAAAACAGTTGTTTTTATTTCCAAAATCAAATATTTGTAAATAGTGAGAAATAGTTTCTTTGTGTGTTTAAAGTGAGTGGGCTGTACTTGAAAATGATTGTTGGAATTATACTGTGTAACATGATTTTTGTCCTTGAGTAGTAACTGTTATTTTCTATTTGCTTGCCCCTAGAAAGTATGAAAAATGACTGTTTCCTTCAAACTCCAACAAATCCCTCTCAACTTATGACTATAATGCTCTGCCACTACTCCTGCTCATGATCAGTGATGTACATATTGTCAGCCACTTAGAAACACGCTCAAGTGGTTATGGTCAAATAACTGACAAGCAAAACTGTATTATTGAGCAGAATATTTGCTATAACAGTATTTCTGCTTCAGTAACTCAGTGCTGAATCTGTCTGAAATGTAATGGAAAATAGGTCAGTTTCTAAATATTAATGTCCAGCTCTATATTTAAGAGATGCGGAATTATGTACATTATTTACATTTGACAGATATTTGTCCTCATCTTGTTTGTTGTTAACACATTTCAGTTGATATGCCCTCCAGCCTTCATCATGTGTCTTGGGGAAATTTTGAACCTGGGTTCTCATTCCTAAGGTATTTTTCCATGTTATTATTATTATTATTATTATTATTCAGGTCACTGCCTGGAATTGAACTTGGAATCTTGGGGTTAGTAGCCCGTGTTCTTAACCACTATGCCATATGACCTGAATAATAATAATAATAACATGGAAAAATACCTTAGGAATGAGAACCCAGGTTCAAAATTTCCCCAAGACACCTGATGAAGGCTGAAAGGTATATCTACCGAAACATTGTGTTAACAACAAACAAGATGAAGACAAATATCCGTCAAATGTAAATAATGTATTAATGTCCAGGTCACAAAAGTAAAGTTTTAAGGGAATAGTAGTAATTTCCTTAGATTTCTAGATAGAAGTAAATAGGAAATAACACTTAACATAGACAAAAAAAAAATTTTAATCTTGTTACACAGTATTATTTGTGATAGAATAAAAAAAAAATTGATAATACTTTGTTAAGTCCCTTTATATTATGAGTTTAAACCGTGCTGTGATCATTTTTGCTCCTCTCCAGGCATCGCTGGATTTACAGGGGTGGCAAAGGTGCAATTGCCTTGGGTCCCCGGTCAGTGCCCCCCACATACACACCGACAATACCCCCCCCCCAATATCTAAAATTGAGGGCTCCTTTCTACTAAGGATACGGTGCACTCAATACAGGGAGCCCACTCCACTTCCCCGTAATCTTGCATGAAGAGGCGACCTTTCAAATTACGAAGATCTGTATTGCTTAAAAAATGTAATGGATTCTCTATAATGATAAATAACTGAAGATTTCCTCCACTTTAGTGACAACAGTTCATAGAATTACGAAAAAAAGAGCGAAAGAAAAACAGATTTTTCTACTTTAGCAGCACCAGTCCCCAAAAGCATGTGTGTGTCCCCTAAAAAAAATTTGGCATCAGTGAAACGATAAAGTAAAACACATGTATGTATGTATGAATGAATGTACATATGTATGAATGTATGTGTGTATGTATATGTCCATGTATGTGTATGTATATGTCCATGTATGTTTGAATGTATATATAAAAAGAAATAAACGGAAAAAAAAATTTTGTCTCTAGTTTGGTTTCAGACATCAGTCTCCAAGAGCAACATGGTGCCAACAAAGCAACAACAAAAAGTAAAAAACATGTATGTATGTATGTAGGTGTGTGTGTATGTATATATATATATATATGTGTGTGTGGGTGTATGAATGTATATAGAGAAATAGACTGAAAAATAAGTTTTAATGTCTCTAGCTTAATTCCTGTTTCCATCGCAACTGACCAATGATGACCTCAAACTGACCGTTTCCAAATAAAGGGGCGCACATGCATGCACACACACATGAACACACACACTCACATGCACACACACACACACACACACACACACACACACACACACACACATGAACACATATATTAGCACTGCTAAGCTTCATTATTTCAGTAAGTCTTCGAAATCTCCCTAACAAATTATGTTCCAAAATTTAGATTTTGATTTTTGTTTTAATTATAAAATTACATCTATCAACAGCTAAAAGCACTTTTTTTTTTTTTAATCTAACCATTTTCTTGAGACAAAATAATTAACTAGGGCAAAATGAGTAATTTCTGATCTTTCGTTATTTTTTTTCCTTCCTAGTTTGAAAACATTTTATTGTATTTTACATTCTGAAACATTTTCAACTCTTATTTAAAAAAGTCTCATTTCTCTCCTTTATTGTATTTTCACAATGAAGAAAAAGCCAAACACTGCAGGTGCATGAGTGGAAAACGAAATTAGAATTTTGAAAATAAAAAAAGACATTTTCAGTCATTTAAGAAATGTATAATGGGATAAAAATATCACTTGTTCCTTTTGTACCATATAACAACAGCTTGTCACGGAAGCACCTTATTTCAAGTAAAACTAAATTAGAGAGAAATTATATCAGGTAAAGTAGAAATGAATGTATTATGTCATGCATAAAAAAAAATTCTTACAGTGTGGCAAAACTATGAAAATGACAGCTTTAAGAAAGCCATATAAATAACTTTTCATATATTTTTTGGAATTTCCAGACAATTTTTGCAAACTTTTATTCTACATATGGGACTTCATATGATTATGCAAAAAAAAAAAAAAAAATTGTGGGCATATGTGATTTAAGGCCTATTTAGCTGTTATTTTTAGCACACCTCACAACCACCTCAATGACAAAAAAACAAGTAAACAACCCATATTTTATAGTTTTAAGTAGTCAATATGCATTTAATGCAATAAACGGCACATTACAAATTAAATATTTCTAAAAAGACAAACATCTCCAATGTTAACTGGATAATGGAGCAAGTCCTCCGTACGAATGTGGGACAACCCCCTACCCCTTACCTGGGACAAAATGATTTTTTTCCTTTTTACTTGTTGCAGTTATTAGACTGCAGGCATGCTGGGGCACCACCTTGAAGAATTTTTAGACGACTGTATGTATCCCAGAATTTTTTTTTTAAGCCAAGTCAAAACTACCTCAGTGATATATTTGGGGGGGTTTTTTTGTGTGTGTGTGTTTTCCTTTGTATTTGTTAAATCATTAGATTGCGGTGATGCTGGGGCACTGCCTTGAAGAACTTTTAGTCAAATATATCAACCCCAGAATTTATGGAAAGTTACTATTTTTAAATTTCACAACATGAGATATTCAGCAACAGTACTTTGTTGTAAAGATTGTTTGCCAATATAACATGACAGTCTTGGTTTAGGACTAATGTTACTGTAATTTAACCCAGGGAGACATCGTCTCCAGCTGGCTATACAACACAATCTGTGTCCTTATATTTTTGAACAAGAGAATCTAGCACCCCCACTCAGCTCAAAACAATATCTGTGTATCGCGATGAAGAGAAATAACCCAGAAACCGTGATACACAGATATTGTTTTGTGCTGAGTGGAGGTGCTAGATTCCTTTGTTCAAAAATATAAAGACACAGATTGTGTCGTATAGCCAGCTGGAGACGGTGTCTCCTGGGACTAAATTACAGCAACATTAGTCCTAAACCAGGACTGCCATATTATGTTGGCAAACAATCTTTACTACCCAGAATTTTTGTTAGGTGATTTTCAACCAGTGCATGAAGTTAAGCCTAGGTCTCTCCACATGCTAGAAATAACAGCCAAATCTCTTGGATTTTTTTTTTTGTAATTTCACATAAATGAAAATAAAACAAAAACAAAATTTTGTGAGAGGTATGAAATAGAGGTAAAGGTGGAGAGATTTTTAGTTTTTTTAATGCGACTTGAAGGTGTTTCAGAATGTGGAATACAGTAAAATAACAAAAGGTGGGACAGCTATTCTGTCCCAGAAAAATACTTCTTCAGCATTTGGCAGAGTTCTGATCATGCCAACCATTTAATTAATCAAGACTTTTCTTATTCTTGGGTATTTTCAGAAAATTTTTGTGAATTTGTGTTCTTACACACTGTAACCTTGTATGATTATGCAAAAATATTTTTTTAAATTTTTTCCATCCCTTCCCCAAATCTTGAGAGAGGGCTCTTGCAATAAAGTTATGTTGTTATGAAGAATTCATTTTGATTTAAGGACATGTAAGAGGAACATCATCGTCTGTAGTCATAAATCGTGTTTCATTGTCAGTGGTTCCAATAAAATGAAACTAACAGCAATGAGGAATGTACAAAAACTGACTTGATTATCTTGATTTATACTGTCTTATTTTCTTCCAATGCTACTTTAATGAGTTAACAAATGATGCCATTGAAAAATAATTTTAAAAAATAAGAAATCTATAATAATATCCTGCTTCTTTACATTAACCTATTCGTTTTAGTCATTCAGGGTAGTCAAGTTATTTTTATGCCATTACCCATTATTGTAGGTTTCATTTCCATTTATATTTTACCTAATATGGCTGTAAAACAAAAGATCGCCTTAATTTGTTGAATATAATTTATGATTTTGTTTTCTATTAATATGGTTCAATTTTTTTTTAAATATTTTTAAATGTTTCTGTCTTTAATTTTTTGATGTACTACTTTTTGTTATTACTGTTATTTTCGAGTTGTTTTTTAAAAGGAAGTATAATTTTGTCTGACATTGCTTACTATATCATTTCCACTTTTTCAAACATTTCACAGATGACAGTGGTTTAGAACCTATCACTATTGCTGGTACTATCCTGCAACTTTTCCTTCTAGTTTTGCTAATTGTTCTTTCAGATTGTCTTTACCCACCAATTTTTAACTATCTCTGCCAAACATTAGTTATTTTAGCGGCTGTCTATTACCATAGTACCTGACCATAAATAGGTGGATGTATAAAAAATGAAAAAAAAACATTGAAACAAACAAATAAATAAATAAATAAGCTCCCGTATCATAACTAATAGTAAGACATCTTAATTGCAATCCAAAATACCCTCTTCCTTCACAAAATGATTAGGGTCATTGCATCTGCACATGTAAGAAAAGTAAAAGCAAAGTTGTATGCTCAAAAATTGCTATCAGATAGTTTAAAGTTTAGATAAATCTATGAAATACAAAATTTCTTCTCAAATTATATCTTTTGAAGTGATTCTGGCACCTTTTCATTACAATTGAAGTGAAACATAATTTTGAAGAAAAGTAATTTTATGGAAACCAAATCCTTAATCTGTAATCTTTGATTTGCTGTTTCACTCACACTCTTTTCTATTAAATTTTGATTAACTTTGGCAGCAGGGCTATTTATCTGCCAAACACATAAGAATAACATGTATTCGTAAAGTGCTCGTCTTAATACACCTGTAGCAAGATTAAATTAAGTGATTCTACATTACTGTTATTAGTTCCAGTTTCCTTTTATTTTTGAAACTATTCTCATTTGTTTCTAGTCAGATTATATATATATTCTCAGAATATCTAAGGATGCCATAGAAAATTCAACTGTCTGGAGCTCAGAAGAGAAGAATTTCTAAAGAAAAAAGTGAAAAAAATCCTGCTGTATTAGCCCTACAGAATTTTTCTTCGCTTCGAAAAAAAGAAAACCCAGAAGCTAATGATGAAGAATCAGTACCAGATATCCCTTTTGAGGAACCAGTCGCACTCCCAAGTACATCTGCAGAAAACAGGAAGAACGTATCACCTCAAAATATTGAAAACAAAGAACCATCATCTCCTACTGTCATGGATAGTAAAACAGTATCATGGGATCCAGACCAAACCATGTGGTTTTCTGCCAGAGAAAAGTATGTGTCCATGTTCTTTCAGACAAAATCAGCCATATGTCAAAATAAAAATGACTCCGACTCCTACCCAGAATCTCGATGCCATTATCAATCAGAAGATAAACTGGTTAGGCACTATTGTTATTCTAAAAATTCAATGTTTTATACAATTCATGAAAATGGTGATCAGCTTTTAAGAAAGTGGCTCCTGTACAGCTCATCAAAGGGTGCAATTTATTGCTTTTACTGTACCTTGATGTCAAGCCAACGTGACAAGTTTTCCAACAAAGGAGGCTTTAACAACTGGAAAAAAGCAGAGGAGAAAATGAAAACACATGAACAAGGTCAAGGCCACAAAGATTCTGTAGGGAATCTTCTCATGTTAACAAAGAGTTGGAAAAACAAGTCCAACAAAATAAGAAATACTGGGCTGAAATTTTGCACCGAGTTGTGGCTGTGACAATATTTCTAGCTGAGGAGGGGTCTGGCATTTAGAGGTAGTGAAGAAATAATAGGCTCTAAACACAGTGGGGATTTTCTAGGTTCTATGGAACTTATAGCACAATTTGATCTATTTCTAATGGGCCACTTGAAAAGACTTGTTTCTGAGGGACCCACTGAACTTGAAGTGCCCCGGGCCCCCTTTGAGTTAAATCCAGTTCTGTCTCCAAGTACCAATAAGATAATCACCAGTAATAGAGTTGATTAAAAATAACCTCACCCATACCTAGATTTGTGATCTTGTTATATTTCAGAAAGTATTCCAATGTAGATTATGTAACTGAGTTTTGTTCATTTATACTCTTCTTTGTGTCTTAGGTTTTGCTGCTGTATATTATGTGACTGTATATTGTTTTTTGTTTTTTTTTTCTGTTTATTTTAAAAGACAAATAGAATATCTAATATCTTTGATACAACCCTGTAGTTATTTGCTGTTTTGGGGATTTTGAATGTCATTGCCTTCCTGCTTGAGGCAGATGATAGCAATTTTCTCCACCCTCAGGATGGCTCCTAAAAAATTTTTTTAATCATTATTATCAACAATAAAAACTTTTACATGACTAAAAAATTTATCTTTTTAAGTGATTCTTTCTCTGTTAATAAGTCAGTAACTAATAAAGTATTTGCCAAAAGTTAATATTTTGTCGTATGATTTTCTAAATTCTATGGCATTTACAACAGTTTCTTCTCTCTGGTATAATGAAAAAGATGTATTTAAAAATTCATATTTAGTGTCTAATATCTTCCTGGATGAATAGGTGATAGTGGCACACCAACTGACTAAACTTATAAGTTGATAGTGATTTGCAATACCAAGATTGAATTCTTTAACATGAGAATGAATGGGTATAATCTTGCTTATTTAGTCTTAAGCTACAGATTATAGATTAACACATATTCTTTATCAAGTAAGCTGTGCAGCTGAATCAATATTAAAAGATGCCTAAAGAATTACTCTTACTATGATGTCAAATATTGCAGATTATGTTATATGGAAATATTTTACCACTCAGCAACAATAAGAAGCATAGTGAGGGTGACAGTCAGCCCCAGCTAACACTTTTATGATGTTGGCACAACGGGGTCTTCTGTATAAACTTGTATGATGGTGGGGGGATCAAACTCAAAGGCTGCCCTGAGCAGCTCTCACACTAGTTATGGAAAATAAGTGCATCATTTTTATTTAAAATCTTTAGTATTTGAATTATAGACAATGAATGTTAAAACATTTTATATTATTTGAATTACAAGTTTGGATTATGAATACTGAACTTCTTATACACAGCAACACAACTGTAATGACTGGTATTATCTTGTCAAATAATTGATAAAACTTAAAGTAAATACAACAAGAATTTTGGCAAATGAAATCTTTGAGAAGAAAGACATGCAGAATTGATAAATAAAAACACTTGTAATTCTGAATAATAGATTCTTGAATTGCATAGCTACAATCAAAAGAGATGGCATTGCAATTTCACAAAGAAAATGACTATACAAGGAATTAATCCATTGTTTCTCACAGGCCTTTATTTAACATTGTTGTAACACATTGTTTTAAACTGTCTTTTTAATTCAATTAATTCTATTATTCTTCTGTTAATTCATTAAACTAGCAAAGAATTTCTGTTGACCTTAATTTAATAAATGTGAAACTACTATTGAAAATTAATTCTATAATTTCTGATTTATCTTGAAATATTTTATTTATTTATTTTCATTTTCCAGATGAGTTCCCAATTAATTGTGTCAAACTTATAGACCAAAGAGAAAGAGAAAAAGGAAAAAGCAAAATGACAAAATGACAAAATCTATTCTGTAATTCACTATTCCTGGCTGATCAAAAGATGCTGAAACTATTGAATTTTAATTTCAGATATCTTATTCTTAATTGAAACTAGATCCTATTGAAGCACTTAAAATGGGTTTCATTAGCAATATAATACAAAATAATTAAGAAGACCCAATAATATATTGATTGGTTTAGCAGTTTTGTTTTTATTTCACTAATTATATATTCATGCTTTAAAACTGTGATCCGGAACCGAATAAACTACTTAAACTGCAAAACATGTAATCGGCTAATATAACAAAATCATATTCTATTAGCTGTAATTAATTTCCTACAAGATTTAAATTATTATTGCAAGGAACATGCTACAATACTACTATGATTATTTTTCTAATATTTTATTCAATAAATTTATTTTATTCCAACTTATTTTAAATTTTGGCCAGATGATTTATATCTTATTATAATGATTGACTAATGTCTGTCAATCAATGCACACAGGCAGCTAACAGTTATTTTCTAAATTCACTTTTTATGTATTAGTAACTTGAAATCAAGGTTAGTAATTAAAAGAATAATATAGTTGCTATTTTTGTAAGAAAAATTCAAATTTATCAGTATAAGAAACACATACAAATCAATTTTAACCAATATTTTAATAAATTCTTAATCCAAAATATTTCAACATGAAGAACAATGTAAAAGACAACAATAGAAAATCAGTTTAAATTACGACTGTTCACACAACCTATATAGATAAATAAACAAAAACTTAAAATTAAATTTTATTTGTGTTATATATATAAGTCCACTAGGTAAGATAATTTCATTTAAAGCACTAAGTATGTAACTTTATATTCTTTGGATTTTGTATAATATTCTAGTTTTACTGATTCTAATATAATTATAATTACTAAATGAGACATAAGTCATTAAAAATATACAAAAAATTATTTAATGTTGAGGTATTCATGCAAGGCCTAATGAGAAGGGTATAATGAGTACATCAGTCTGGAGTCTGGACAGCTACATAGGGGAACCTGTAACTGTCTGCCAGGCCTGTTCCTAAAACCTTACAACCCCTTAAATTTTGAGAGTATTCTATCATAAAGCATTTTTGCTCTAGTTTGAAAAATTTCTCTCAGGGGGACACTGCATTCATGCAATCTTTAAGGCATTAGTGAAGTAGATTAAGCTTCTCTAATCATGAAGGAAATGAAGCCACAAGCTTTTGGAGATGGGGAAAACAATGTTCTATGTAAATTTAAATAAAGATTAATTTTTGCAAAATATTAATTGTCTTGGTTTTGTATTTGGTTTGGAAAATTCTTGATGTAAACCCATGTGTTGAAACATTTTCTTGTATCTTGGGAGGGTCATTATGCATAATAAATACATACACTCATTCTATTTCACTTCTTTTATTTTATTGTGTCTGGGGAGAGTCATTCTCTTTTAGTGCCATATTAATTTAACACACTCACTGGTCCGATTTCCACTCATTTACTTATTTATTTTTACTAAAATTTTCATTCCATCTTGCAACCTTTTCAATAGTTGTTGACTCTGTCTGTTATTGGAACTGTGTTCTTTTTTTTTTTTTTTTTAAAGAACACAGTTCCAATAACAGACAGTCAACAACTATTGAAAAGGTTGCAAGATGGAATGAAAATTTTAGTAAAAATAAATAAGTAAATGAGTGGAAATCAGACCAGTGAGTGTGTTAAATTAGTAAGACCCTAAAAGAGGACGACTCTCCCCAGACATAATAAAATATGCTTCAACACACAAATTCACATAAAGAATCTTGCAAACCAAATTTTTCTTTTATTATTATCCATCAATTAGTTAAACCAGTGTTTCTCAACCATTTTTTACCTATGGACCCCTTTGATTCCTATTTTACTCTACTGGACCCTTAAAGCTATTCAGGTTTTTAAAAACTCCTTTTATAATTTTAATAATTAAATATTATTAGAAATTGTTTTAAAAAAATTGTTAAAATGTTTTGTGCATTGTTGAGGTATAACCAATTTATTACATATAAATTTTAACAGCAAAATCTTACATGGACCTCTAAGAGTCATATGGAGTCCCACTGAGAACCACTGAGTTAAACATCATCATCATTGTCATCATCATCATTATCATCAACATCATCATTTAACGTCCATTTTCCATGCTGGCATGGATTAGACAGTTTGACTGGAGCTGGTAAGCTGGAGAGCTGCACCAGGATCCAGTCTGTTTTGGCTTGTTTCTAAGGCCGAGCGCCCTTCTTAACACCATCCACTCCACAGTGTGTACTGGGTGTCTTTTATGTGTCACCAGCACAGGTGTCTTTTACATGTTGCTGGTATTGGCCACAACTACAATTTCATTTAGCTTGACGTATCTTCTCAAATAACCAGAAGTCTTGGTCACGTCATTACCTCAATGAGACTCAACAACCGAAAATCATATTAACTAATCAACTTATCAAGTGCTTGATTAGTCATTTAGTTAATCAATCAATTAGCTAGTCAAAGTCCATTTCGTCATCATCCATGACCTCATCAATGACATGCCATCTCTACTCCAGCTCTGCTTATCTCCTAGTTTAAATGTTTGTATATTTATATGGATGTTAGTGTGAATGTACATGAGAGAGATAATACACTCTCTGTCACATCCAATATTTTAATGTTTGCAGTACATGATGAAAATAAAAAAAGAGTATCTTGTAGTGTAAGCTTTAAAATAGAAGATTTTCAAAATTGGAGATAATTTCACTGATTCCTTTGTGGATGTTTGCATGCACACACAAATGTTTACATACTGATACATAAAAGCATGTCTTTGTAAAGGCTTCCCCACTGTGACCATTCCATTTTTTAGAAGTATTCCTATTACGACCATCCTATCTTTTAAAAGCATTTCCATGTTCATCCACTCATTTTTGAAAACATTCCTACTGTGGCCATCATGCATTAAGTCATTATATCTCCCTCTTGTCACACCCTACCTTCTCTGTTTTTTTAAAGACTTATTGGATAATTAATGTAGTCTAGGTTTCACTGCCTGAAAAATAAAATGTGTGATGGCCTTGGGTGGAATGCCTTTGATCATAGGCTTGCTGGATCAGAGCTAACCTGGGTTAAACAACAATAATGACTAACAACAGATTCATATATGAATGTGAGTGTGTGTGTACTGCTTTTACCCAACATGCTAGAAAGAGCAGCTACATTCCTTGCAGCTGCTCTTTGTGTTTTGTTGTTAGAATCCATAGAAATACTGGTTTCAAATTTTGGCACAAGGCCAGCAGTTTCAGGGAGGAGTAAGTCAATTACATTGACCCCTGTGCTCAACTGGTACTTGCTTTATTGACCTTGAAAGGATGCAAGGTAAAGTTAACCTCAACAGAATTTGAACTCAGAACATAAAGACGGATGAAATGCCGCTAAGCATTTTGCCTGCTTGCTACCTTACAATCCATAAAAATTTTGAAAAGACAGGCATTATTTCAGAAAAAAAAACTGAAAATTAAGACAGGATGGCATGGGTGGAATATTTTTGATCATAAGTCTGCTCAATCAGAATTTATCTAAAGCTAAAGCAACAATAACAGCTAGTGACAGATTTGTCCTGGCTAGTCACTCCATCTGCTACAAGTAGCAGTCAAATCATTACTGAGACACCTTTAATCATAGAGGTTTGTTAGATCAAGACTGACCAGAAGCTTTAAAGCATAGAATGAGCATGGCTGAAATGCTTTTTGACAGATGCTTGTTTCTGCATGTGTGTGTTTGTGCACATGCACGTGTATGCTAGAATCTATGAATGTGCAAAGCAATCATCCAAGTTATTTTCAGCTTTTAAAATTCTCTATTTCAGAGCCTGAAAAAACACTAGAAATAATGAAATTCGCCTTTTTTATTAAATAAATATGTGTCCACTGTCCCTTGGTAATTGTATTATTAATTAGTCTCATTTTCTGACGCCATTAATATTTTTTTTCTAAAAAAACATTTCTAAATAATAAACTAGTTTCTACAGAACCAGCTAGCAATGGTGAAAAATTATACTTCTGCTAATGATAATGCAAATATGAAAGAGTACAGTCTGTATATTTATGTTATAAAAATGTGGATCTGATTATTTCAAATGCTTTCAACATCAACAATGTGCATATTAGGATTAAATATGGTGGTACAAAAAGATATTTAGGGTTAGTTGACATGATTTTCACACCAAAGCAGCAAGCTGACAGAATCATTAGCACATTGGATAAAATATTAAGCAGCATTTCTTTTGGCTTCATGTTCAGAGTTCATATTCTACCAAGGTTCCACTTTGCCTTTCACCCTTTCAGGGTCAATAAAATGAGTACCAGTTGAGTTCAGAGTTAATGTAATTAACTAACCCCCTTCCCCCAAATTTCAGACATTGTACCCAAAGTAGCAAGGGAGTCAACTAAGAATGATTCTGGATTTAACTTCCACCATTGCTATCTGGTTTTATTGTAATTAGTGTATTAAATAGAAATGCTTGTAAAAAATATTGGTGTCAGAAAATGAGATTAATTGATGTTTTAATTCTAAAGGGGCTGTAGACATATTAATTTAACAAAAAGGTGAATTTCATTATTTCTAGTGTTTTTTCAATATCTGAAATAGAAGATACAGTTCTATATCTAAGAGATGAGGAATTATGTACATTATTTAAATTATTTACATTTGATGGATATTTGACCTCATCTTGTTTGTTGTTAACACAACATTTCGGCTGATATACCCTCCAGCCTTCATCAGGTGTCTTGGGGAAATTTCAAGATTCGAAATTTCTCCAAGACACCTGATGAAAGCTGGAGGGTATATCAGCCGAAATGTTGTGTTAATAACAAACAAGATGAGGACAAATATCCGTCAAATGTAAATAATAGCCATAGAAGAGTTAAATACTGTGATTAAAGAGGATATTAGTGGTTAACTAACATTTTCTGACTAAGCCAATAATAGAGACAACTTGAAACACTTCTGCCTTCTTGCTTGTGAGCAGCAAAACTATAGTTTTCCAGTTTCCTGGTATCACTCTTACAAGCATTTCTGTATACATGCACCTGCATATACCAATTTTATGAACTATAGGCACAGGCACAGCTGTCTAGTAGGAAGCTTGCTTCTCAACCAAATGGCTTAAGGTTTAGTCCCACTATATGGCACCTTGAGGATGTTTTTTTTTTTTACTATAGCCCCAAACTGACCATAGCCTTGTGAGTGGATCTGGCTGGTGAGAACTGAAAGAAGCCCATCGTGTGTGTGTGTGTTTGTGTGTATTAGTGTTTGTCCACTTGACAATTGGTGTTGATTCCTTTATGTCACCATAATTTAGTGTTCAGCAAAAGGGGACTGACAGAATAAGTAACAATTTTTAAAAAATGGAAAAGTACTGGGGTTGAATTGTTTGGTTAAACTCTTTGGGGTGATCCTCTAGCATGGTCACAGTCCAATGACTGACACAAATAAAAGATAGAAGATATATTCCAAATTTAGTTTAAACACCAATTATATTCTGTATTTACATTACATATGGGGTGCAAGTTTTATATATATCTTTTTATGGTAATTCAAGAAACCTAAATTAGATTTTTACATTCTCTAGCCTAGGTTTCTGTACATGCAACAAAAGTAACTTATAAACAGACTTTATAGCTTAAAAAACTTAACATCTGATTCATATTATCTAATCTTTCACTCTTTCTTTCTTTTTATTCTGCATTTATTAGTGTTTGTTTTATTTACTCTCCTAAACACATCAAACAGGCATTTCTTACACAGTTGAAGTGTAAAGCAGCAATAGGAACTATTTCGATTGAATGAAATGTAAACAAACTCTGACTGTCACAACATCTAAAACAGAGATAAATGGGAAGAAAGTCCTCTATAACACTATGTGTTATATGAGAATATATATATATATATGACGATGATGATGATGATATATATATATATATATATATATATATATATATATATATATATCTGTGCGTGTGTGTGTAGTAGTTACAATATGTATGTATGTATGTATATACAGGGTGCGATGGGCAAATTGTCGCCATTTTATATTTTTAATTGTTTGTTTTTAATTTTGTTAACTACACACTATAGTAGGGTCAGTTGGGCACCATCTGTGTGAAAAACAGCACCATGATGCAATTCACTCTACCAGACATTTGGAAACAACATACTGTACTGCTTGGCATCTGTGCCAGAAGATCCAGTAGAAACAGATGGTGAATGCACAGAGTGACCGTTGACTTGCTGTGTCCCCAAAACCTGTGCCAAGGGTGATAAAAAGCAAACATTCAATTAACATCATAGTGTTTGGAGTGACTGCTAGTGATGGCGACATTAGGCCTCCATTCATCTTCCCACACAGCCTCAGGCTCAACACAGAGGCTTACATCAAGTGTCTGGAGGAAGTAGTGCTGCCCTGGGTCAAGAGGGTGGCTGCTGGAAGACCCTAAGTCTGGCAACAGAACTCCATACCATGCCACCCAAGCAAGAGAACCCAGTCATGGCTATCAGACAATTTCTGAGACCACATCACCCCTAACATCTGGCCACTTAACTCCCCAGACTGCAATCCCCTTCGTTATTATGGGTGGGGCGCAGTTGAGTGAGAGACTGGCTCCTGTGCAGGTGACCTGTAAAAATACCATTTGAGCGTGGCCGTTGCCAGTACCGCCTGACTGGCCCTTGTGCCGGTGGCACATAAAAACACCCACTACATTCTTGGAGTGGTTGGCGTTAGGAAGGGCATCCAGCTGTAGAAACTCTGCCAGATCAGATTGGAGCCTAGTGCAGCCATCTGGCTCACCAATCCCCAATCAAACCGTCCAACCCATGCCAGCATGGAAAGTGTACATTAAACGATGATGATGATGATATATATATATATATATATATATATACACACACACATATAGGGGAGATGGGCAACAAATTCTGATTCATGACCACAGCATTCTCAATTCTGTACCACTACCTGACACCTTAAGCAAGTGTCTTCTAGTGGGCTGCTCAATACGTTGTACTTTGTGAAATCTGTAACCGGAAAACTACTTGGAAGACAAGTGGAAATAACCAATGCACACTTATACACGTGCACACATGCATGGATACATACTGTATATATTTTTATAGTTAATAAAATAATATATATCAGGAAAGAAGCACACTCTAAAGAATAGAGCAGTAATTGTTACAACAAAATTTTATATCTTGGACATAAGAGTTACCAAAGGTTTCGTATCCACAAAGCCAAAGCCTTGTGGACAGCTCGCCAGACTCTATACAAAGACAAAAATTTTAAATTTAAAATTTCTACAATGTGAACATGAGAAAACACTCAGAAATTGAGAAATATGTCTTAACAAAAAAAATGTTGTTTGTATTTGTTTAGACGTATTTCTTGATTTCTGAGTGTTTTCTCACATCTGTGCCATAGAAATACAAGGCTTTGGCTTTGTGGATGCAAAACCTTCTGTAACTCTATATCCAAGATATAATTGTTGTATATATATATATATATATATATATATATATATATATATATATATAGGAATGTGCCCCTGGACTGGCTCATGTGCGGGTGACACATGAAATCTTTCGAGCGGGATCGTTGCCAGTGCCCCTGGATTGGCTCGTGTGAGGGCGACACATGAAATCTTTCCGAGCGGGATCGTTGCCGGTGACCCTGGGATGGCTTTTGTGCGGGTGGCACATAAAAGACACCATTTCGAGCGTGGCCGTTGCCAGTACCGCCTGACTGGCCTTCGTGCGGGTGACACGTAAAAGCACCCACTACACTCTCTGAGTGGTTGGCGTTAGGAAGGGCATCCAGCTGTAGAAACTCTGCCAAATTAGATTGGAGCCTGGTGTTGCCATCCTGTTTCACCAGTCCTCAGTCAAATCGTCCAATCCATGCTAGCATGGAAAGCGGACGTTAAACGATGATGATGATGTATGTATATATGTATATTTAATGAGAGAAAGAGGCAATTATGTGAATAAACAAATTAGATACATCAACTATATTAGATATATTAACTAGTTTGAATATGAAATACAAAATATGTATAAATGTATACATGCAAAACAAGAGAAAGCAAAAGGTGGAGACTTTCAGATGATGAGTTTTGAAGTATAGATATTCAGATATTTATATTAATAGGTCCAACTTACACAGAGTACAAATGACAGAAAAATAAAGGGGCAGAAGAAAGGTGTTATAAGTCCAATAGCTGTTTCTGTTCATTATCTTTGAACTTCTCTGCACTAAGATCTGAAATGTAAGATCTTCTCTACCGTGATGACAAAGGCTCATCTTATCCAATATTAATTGCATCCATATGGTCACATTGTCATGACTCCTCTACCACATATTGTCTTTATTTGTCAACCACTTTGCAGTGTGTACTGGGTGCATTATGCATGTAAATGCACACAAATACATAGATATATGCCATACACACACACACACATTCTTTCCCCAGTCACTTGTAATTGGCATTTGTTATTCACTCTTACCATTATCCACTTCTATTACTGACCCATCATTCCTCTCCCCAACTACTTCCCTCTCTCTCAAATTACTCTGTTTCTCTCATCATACTTTAAGAACTTTCAACTCCCCTAATCTTGATTGTCTTTCAACTATCACTTCCTGAAACATTTGAGTGAGGTGACCTGTTTAATTCATACTAGCATGGAAATAAATATTAAATAGCAATGATGATGATGACGCTGACGACAATAATAGTAATGATACTGCATGTGCATGCATATGAAATATAAACACTTCAGTGTTTATGTTTGAAAAAAATGTGAGTTCTTGATATTGAAAGAAGAGTGTCAAAAATATTTATTAAACCTGAAATTTGATTCTGAGTTTCACATTTCTGGTTCTCAAAGAAATTTGAGAAATGCTACTGAAAATCGCTAATAAGAATATTAAGATAAACAAAAACAAAAAGCAATTTTATTTGATTGGATGCATGTTAAAGACCAAGTCAAATAAATAAATGACAAAAAAAATATAAAAAGGAAAATAATTAATACCATAATTCAATCATATTTATTGAAGCTGTTCAGAAATCATCATTCATGATCTTGCATCACAAAGACACAATATTATTTTAAAAAACAGAGAAATGCAATGTATATGTAAAAAAAGGAAAGAAAAGAACATCACTAACTTCAAAAAAAAATAAAGTGTATCACCTCTCTCTCTCTCTCTCTCTCTCTCTCTCTCCCTCTCTCCCTCTCTCCCTCTCTCTCTCTCCCTCTCTCTCTCTCTCTCCCTGTCTCTCTCTCTCCCTCTCCCCCCCTCTCTCTCTCTCTCTCTCTTTTGTTGCTTTGCTTTGCAAGAAAGAGAGAATCAGCATAGTGCTTCTGCCTGGCACAAAACCAAACTGTATCTCATTTTGGTTAACTTTCTTCCTAATTAGATGTGCTATAACTATTTCTGTAACTTTCATGACCTGGTCCAGCATTTTGATGCATCTGTAATTACTTCTCTCAAAAATATTTATTTCCTTTGTCCTTATAACAGTTGATTGTAATGCTGCTACACCAATCATTAGGCATGATTCCTTCTTGTACAACCTAATTACTTATATGAGCGAATAGGTTGTATCCCACTCCAACAGGTATTTTAAGCATCTCAGCAGTAATTTCTAGTGGACCAGAGTTTTTCTCTTACTTCATATCCTTAATTGCTTTACCTGTCATATAGCTGTCAACTAGAATAGCTGGTTCCACTGTTGAATTTGCATTAGGAAGACTTTCGTTCTCCTATGCATTCTCCACCTTTTAAAACAGCACTTCCATACCCCTTTCTTTTCAGAATCACTAAAAGCAAGTGTAACTTTATGAAATACAAATTTTGCACTTAATGTTAAATGATATTTCACAAGCAGTCAAGTTTGATGGCTGTGATACATTGACAGCTTTGAGCTATTGGATCCAATCATTATATACTTGCTTACTTGAAGTTGTAACAATATGATTTCATAAAATTGCTGCTTTTAAATGGGTCCAGGTATGTTTAAGAAACTTCCTTTACAACTAGATGGTTCTAGGTTCGATCCCAAAGTGGAGCATCTTGGATAAGTATTTTTTACCATGGCATCAGTTTCATCACTATCTTGTGAGTAAAATTTGTTTGAAGGAAACTCTGCAGAAGCCTGGTGTATGTACAGTTAATAAACTTTAATAAATTTCATTGTTTGATACTAAAGAAAAAAACTTATAGATAATTCCAGAGTCACCAGTAGAACATCCCTTCAGTTGTGGTATTTGCCACAAAGTTAAGAGCATCATGAAGACACAGCACTGATGACACCCTATAAATCAAATAAGTAAGCTGTATTGTCATTTTTTCAGTTTATTACTTGCAAAGTATCATTTTCATGCCACTGCATGTAAGTCATATACAATAACATACTAGTCAATATGATCAACACTGATAAGAAAAAGAAAAATCGTTGTGAAATTAGAGGTTGGCATTCAGCTTTAGAAACCATGACAAAACAGAAATATCGAAGTGCAGCATGGTTCTTCCACTCATTGGATTATTGTCAAACCATGCAACCCATGACAGCATAGAAAGAAGACAGAAAGTGATGAAATATTAGGTTGTCCAGAAAGTTCTGAGCATTTTTTAATATGCAAAAAGGAATATTGATAATTGACCTTTCAATAAATCTTATTCAATGAAATAATTTCCATTATTAGTAATGACTTTTGCCCATCTATCAGGCAATTTAAATATTCCATCAGCATGAAATTTGATTGGTTTTGAAGATGGAAATCGTTAAATGATTTTCTTTGCAATGAGCTCTGTAGAGACAAAAACAAGTGGTAGTCAGATGGCAGAATATGAGGAGAATATGGTGGATGGGGTAAGAGATCCCAGCCAAGTTCATGTAACTTTGTTCAGGTAGCCAAAGACAAGTGGTCAAGCATTGTCTTGTTGGAACACTACCCCTTTCCTGTTGGCAATGTCCAGCCTCAATTCTTTGAATTTTTTGGTTCAAATTAGCCAGCTGACGGCAGTACACATCAGAATTAATGGTCTGGTTTTGTGGGAGAAGCTCATAATAAATAATGCTTTTATGATCCCACCAAACACAAAGCATAACTTTTTTGGCATGGATATTTGTCTTTGGTTGCTGTTTTGGGGAATCCTTACACAAACTCCAGGATCTTTTACACACTATATTTTCGTACACAATCCATTTTTTAACTCCAGTCACAAGTTGTTTAAAAAAAGCCATGCTTTCATTCCATTTGAAAAGCATATCACAAATGGAATACCAGTCCAAGCAATTCTTTTCTGAGAGCTTGTGAGGGATCCACTAGCGTCGCTAGAGTGTGTTGCCGCTCGGTGCAGCCCTTCCATTTGCTGCACCCGGACCCCACAAAAAAGACATGTTGCCTACAGCAGACCCAAAAGTGCTGCCCCTACCACTGCCCCCTAGCTATGCTAGTAGAGAGACCCATACATAATAGTGAGAAATGTATCCTAGCTTCACAAGGTATTCATGGGCTGTACTTTTAGAAATTTCCAACTCTTCTGCAAGTTCTCTAGTCGTGATATTTGAGTTTTCTTCGATTTTTGCCTTCAAAACATCTTCATCCAATTTTGAAAGTCTTCTACTGCAAATGTCATCTTCCAAGCTAAACTCTCCAGCTTTAAATTTTGCAAACCACCTTCAAACAGTTGATTCACCAACAGCATCATCACCATAAATTTCACAAGTGATTTTGCAAGTCTTTGCAGCATTTTATCCTTTTTTAAGAAAGAAAAAACATTACAATGCAAATATGAAATTTTTGGTTATCCATTTCAAATGTCAATAAAGGATAACTGGAATGAAAGATAAATTTATTTTTAGTCAGGAACAAAGAAGAGATGCACTAACCACTTCAAGCAATGCCAAAGTTTTAACTGTGTTACGTTTCAGGTGTGTTAAATGAAGTGTTAAAAGATTTAGCTTAAAAATGCTCAGGACTTTCTGGACAAACTAATATATATATATATGTATATATATGTATATATATATATATATATATATATATATATATATATATATATATATATATATATATATATATATATATATATATATATATATATATATATGTATGTATGTATGTATATGTATGTACACACATACACACACAGATTTCAAGAGAGAAAGAGAGAGAGAGAGAGAGAGAGAGAGAGAGAGAAAGAAAGAGAGAATTATTATATGAGTTATAGTTTTTTTTTTAGATTACAGGGTAAATGAACTAGAAAGCAATTGTTATGATATACTTCTGGATTATAATGCATATTATTTAATTAAAGATTCATAGTTATTAAAGAGGTTCTTGAATATTTTAGATTTTTAAAATATGTCATAAATCATATAATGTAATTATTCATCCCTTAGCAACAAATGTGCTATATTTAATGTGATCAAACATGGTGTGTTTAATCGTTTTATTAAGTTTTCTAAGTTGATCATATTAAATGTAATACATATTAACTTGATTTAAACAAAGGTTAGCTCTGACAGAGATAGATAATTCTCAATAACCTTCTAAAGCTGAGTAGATTAATACTTAACTGAAGTGATAATCACAAAATGAATGATTTCAGACTAAATTAAGCATTATACTTGAGACAGATTTAATAAGCTAAATTTATGTAGTAAATCTGAAAGCAAAATTTCCCTCTGGTTATTTCTAGTTATCACTAGTCATTTCCTCTCAATACAGATAGTCAATTCAAGCAAGGTTGTTCTAGAATTTTCTTAATCTATCTGTTATGCAGATACTAACACGCAGCAAATTTTCACTCACTTCTAATAGCATATCCTGTTTTGTCTATACAACCAGAATTTTTACTCTTATTAAGTAACATTCATTCCATCTTATACCCAGCTATTTTCCTAACTCAACTGAAATCAGTTTACATATCATAAACACCCTCTTACATAGCTATTCGACCACATTTGACAATATATATTACATGATAAATATTGGGATGTAATAGAAAGACAAACAATTGCTTTTATAGTTAATTACCTTTAAAGGAGTTAAAATATCCCATTGAAAGATATAGAAAAGATAATAAAGGTCTATGTTTCTAAATGAAGTAAATGATGATTGTCTACTTATAAGTGATTCTGAACCATTTTTAATGGTGATTTCAAATATGTTTTTAGTTTTTGCCTATTGCATACAGATTTTGCACAAATGGTTACCAAAGATATGATGGTTTTTCTTATCATTCATTCCCTTTTGTAGCTGACTTTTAGATAAAAGTATGACGAAATTAAAAACAAATGACTAGAATAATAATAAAAAAGATATGAGTTGTATGTAGGCCTACATATTGACTAAATATATATTTTTAATGCACTTACCATGGCTTTTAAGTAATTTTACTCCTTTTCAAACATCCTTTACTTTGATTTCCTTCCAGCTTTGGTAGTTGTTTGCAATTTCTATTTAAGGTCCAGCAGTAATCTGCCATCATGCTTACATTCCACCCTCCATTTCTTTAATGTCCTAGTGAAATCTCTTACCATGCTCTTCACTTAGATTGCCAAGGTATTCCAGGAAATAGTCGAGGTTGAGTGAAGAAAGTGCATTTTAGCATTCATGTTGCTCCCAAGCTTTTTGAAGTTTTGCAACATGGTATCAACTATGACTTTGTAATTTGAACACTTATTGTTTCCCAAAAAATTATTGAAGCTCACCCAGGCCTGTTTTTGAGATTCATTCATGGATTTCTCATAATCTGGACCAACAAATATTCCTGCTTTAATTTTCTCACTGGTGATATTTGAATTTTTTTTTTTTTTTTTTTTTGAGTGATACTGCAAACATGGTCCATCTGAAGGCAAAGGTTTAACAAACTGTTTCATCAAACCCAGTTTGATGTGTGAAAGGTAGTAGCAGTACATTTATAGGTTCGATCATGGGCTCGTACAGCATGTTTTTGGATCCAGGTAACAAACTTCTCCTTTGTGGCCAGTTTTTAACCATCCAATGCTTTTCTTTAGCTCTGGTATTTTTGTGTAGCCTGCCTGCTGGCCTAAAAGCATGCCTATAATTTTGAAATCTCCACACACTTGCCAATGGTATTCTGCATACTTTATATTTAACAAAAGTTTTTTTACATTTTCATACGTCTCCTTTAGTTGTACAGAATGTGTCACTTTGTAGCAAGACAGCCTTCAAACTCCTGTTGGAGGAATCAATGAATAACTTCTGTTCTAAGGGATTGCCCTCAATCTCAAAATACTTTAACAGATTTGGAATATTTTGTCAGGTGTGTAGTCATCACCTTCTTCTTCACATTTGTTTTCTTCATCACTATCTGATGTAACATTCTTCAAAGCAAGGGGTGAGGAGAGGAACTTGAACATCAACCCCATGTGCGATAGGCCATGTAACTGAGGGAATGCTATGATACACTATCTTATATTTATTTTTTGCACTATACCCATCAACTTTAGTAATACAGAAATAACAATTGCCAGTGTGGTTACTTGGCTCTCACCACACCATTGGTATTCCAAAAGGCATTTCTTTTTCCTTACTGGCTTTCCAGAGTCTCTGTCCTTCCACACAAATGTGACATACTTTGTGTGGAAGCCAAGGTTTGTCTTTATCACCAAGTTTAACACCAAAATAAACAAAGTATAGATTTTTTTATAAGATCAGTTATATTTTGTCTCTGCTTAATGACAACATATCTGTCACAAATGTAGCAGAATATGTCTGGATTGTTCATGCACTTACGTCTATATGTACTCATTTTAAATGGATTTATAAGTAAATATCACCAATGAATGAACTCTGGAACTACTAAAACAACACTAAAGCATCAGTTAGCAATCATGCACACAGCTTTTCAAGGTCATGTTGTCTGTCAGAGTTGCCAACAACTGTTTAATAAACTTTACATTGGCTGTTATTTTACTTCTACTAATATTAGGTCAGCATTGGTTCATGGCAATCTATTTTGTTGAGCAAAATAAATCAGAAAATCACTGTCATCTGATCCCCTGATACCATAATACAGAAAAAAAAACAAAGCTTTATTACAGAAAAACTAGATGTGATAGAGAAAAATTAGTAACGGATCTGAAATCAGCATTAAAAATTGCTTTAAAAAGTTATGTAAATATTTAAACATCAAAAATTATGCAGACTTGTGTAATCAATAAATTTTCTAAACTCATACTGATGATTGGTGTGATCTATGAAGTTTAGGCATTTCCTGTCACAGCTTTGTTGTGAGTAAACATTTGGTGGGTAGAAGAAGGAAGTGTGTGGTCTTCAATGCTGGTCCTGAGAGTGTTTTGAATAACAGTGACTCATGTGGTACCATGGCTCAGTTGGCAGTGAATGTTGACCTCTAAGTATTTATCAGTATGATACTATTTGAGAGACTTTATTTTATAGTTTCATTGAATGAGACTTTCTTGGTGTGTACTTCTACCATATTAGTAAATGGGAACTTTACTATACAGCAGGAACATCAGCAGATTACAGTTTCACATTTGAGAGATACAATATGCCCACCATAACTGAATCTTAAGTGTTTTCTTTTTGTTTTGTTTTTTGTTATTGGTTTGGTCTAAAGGAATTAATAAGGCTAATGTTCCTTTTGAATAGTTATATGTTCATGTGTACTGGAAAAACATAGCCAGGGAGAAGGCAGTATTTCTAAGAACTGATGTTCTAGAGAGAAAGTTGGAATAGTGGTTAATGTAAGGTGTACATAGGAAATCTTACATTGACCACTATTAGTGTATGGGTGACAAGAGGAGAAGAATAGATGAGTGAATCAGGAGTGCCTGAGTGGAGGTAATACAAGCCCAACCAGCCAAAGAAGGCCATTATACAAAGACTGAAAAGTCAGAGAGAAGAGAAAACATGTCTGTGAGCCAAAAGTTGGAATGTGTTAGTAAGCAACTTCATGCCAATCACTCAGGTGATTTTTCATGTTTATAATCTATAATTTTTCTAGAACTTCAAAGTTAGTGAAGTTTTGCCAGTAAATGCTGAGAATAGCACAGAGTGGAACTTGTAGGAGCACTCAATATCTAACTAAACACAATAGATGATGCAAGATTTAATTTTATATTTAGTAGAAAGATAGTTTTTTAGAAGCTGACCTTTGTATTTTTGTGGAGATGTTCTAGATACTCTAGAAGGTCTATTGAGTACAATATTCACTTCTTTGTCAGTCATGACATAAAAAAACCATTCAGTCATTAACTCACCCAAGTACATTTATATTATGTGTATTGTCTCCAAATGGGGCAGCAAATTGGCATGATCATTAGAATAGACAAAATGCTTTGTGATATTTAATTATAGCTCTTTCCTTCTGAGATCAAATCTCACAGAGGTCAGCTTTACCTTACACCCTTCTAAGGTAAATAAAATAATTACTGCCTTGATATAGTGGTCAAAATAATTTCCCTTCTCCTTACTTCCATCCCAAATTAATTATAATAATATTGCAAAACAAAATATAAACTCTATCATAATACACGTGTTTGTAATAAAATACCAACACTATCATACAATACTTCAGCTTTCTTTTATATGCTATTACTTTATGGACACCAATCCAACTTTCTACAGCTGTGTACATTTCATCCTTAACATAAATAGATCTCTGTGTTTAGAGCACCCAATATGCATTCAACATATATTGAGGTTAATTATAGATGCATGAAGATCCCAATTGTCTAGTTTCAAAGAAATGGTAAATTCTATTTTTGCTCGATACTTTATATTATCTTGATTATTTTTAGAATCATTTACCAATGTTCATGTAATATTACTTGTCACATAATAGCTATTAATACTCTCTCTATGTCACAGCATCAGTGAAAACTGTTGCATCATTTAAAGAACTTCTATTTGTGTGAAAATGTCATCCATCTGTTATACTTTTCATTAAATGCTTTGTCAGATGAATTTACAGTATAAGCTTGAAAAACAAACAAACAAAAATTCTGATACATGTTTTTTATTTAATATAAATGGAAAAATGTGTTGAAAATTGCTTTGTAATTGGAAAATTTCATACATTACTATTATTATTATTATTATGAAGACAGTGAACTGGCAGAATCATTAGCACAATGGGCAAAATGCTTAGTGGTATTTCTTCCGTTGCTACATTCTCAGTTCAAATTCTGCCAACATCAACTTTGCCTTTCATCCTTTTGGGGTCAATAAATTAAGTATCAGTGAAATGCTGGGGGTTGATGTAATCGACTAGTCTCCTCCCCCAAAATTTCAGGCCTTGTGCCTACAGCAGAAAGGATTATTATTATTATCATCATCATTATCATCATCATTATTATTATTATCATCATCATCATCATCATCATCATCACTTTCATTGTCATCTTCTTTCAATTTTGTTTCCTTCTATTGTCGAGTGCCTTCCTGACACCTAGAGCAGAGAAACACACTGTATACATTTGTAGGCTATTAAAATAATCACACCAGATTGTTTATTTTCTAAGTCATGTGATTGTAAAAAGGGGAAGAAAAACAGAGAAAAAGAAAAAATATAAAATATAAAAGTAAACAAAGAAAATAAAGGGCAAAAAAGGAAAGAAAATTCATAGCGACAATGCTCTTCTCAGTACATGTGACATGTCAGTTAATACAATCTTTTGCACTTCCTGTATGGATGGTAAGCCAGGGATCATTCTTAAATAATTTTCAGTTCCTTTTTTGATCATTCCAAGTGCTCCTACAATCACTGGTAATGTAACCGTCTTGCTGTTGTTGTTGTTGTTGTTGTTGTTGCAGCATTGGACAAAATGTCTTACAGTATTTGTTCAGATGCTTTACATGTGTGTGTATGTGTGTGTGTCAACATACTGATCTGCGTGAACTTATAAGTTTATAGAAATAAGGGAATGTAATCTTACTCCGGCAACAAAAAACAGTTTAATGTCCGCAAGAGCTCTAAGTTACATACTCTTCTATCTGGAAACAAAATAGTGTACTAACTTATACACATGCACACATACATACACACACACACATATATACATTCACACACACGCACGCACACACACACACACACATGCACTCATATACTCACATTTTCACACATACACTGATGATTCAAAAGTTTTACTTCAGTTATTAATTACTGGGACAGAAGAGTAACCATGAGCTTAGTACACAAATTTATCAATTGACAAACATAACACACACACACACACACACACACACACACACACACACACACACACACACACACTGATTGCTGTGTTATCTATGATTAAAAGAGTTTGGTGTGTGGTGTGCTTGGCCATTATGAGCTATATATCTTATTTAAGAACATAATGGAGTGCTGGTGATAGACTAAAAACTACTGACTTCTTGATTGGTTGTCCAATAGTCAGCTAATTAATTAACTGATTACTGGACAACAAGCCAAGAAATCAGTCGTTTTTACCCTATCATCAACACTTCACTGTGCTTTTCGGTAGACTTGGCTATTAAGACATATAGTTCTTAATAGCCAAGTCCACCAAACACTAAACAGATAGACACCAAGGTAGTATAATAAATTTGCCTCTGCAGTAGCAACAGTATTGAATTGACAAGAATATTGTTGGTTTGTCAGTAAATCTGTATCTCAATCATATGGAACTGAATCTCACCCTTATCATCAACATTATTTAACATCCACTAATTACGTGAATTAGATGGAGTTTATTTGAGGCATATTTTCTACAGCTGGATGCCCTTCCTGTTGCCAATCTTCATCTGTTCCCAAGTAAGGTTATAATTCCCGTGGCTAGACATGTTCTCACAGAATATTGGAATGAATGACATTGCTTGTATGACAGTGATGCTCATTTATAGCATTCATGTGATATCAAGACAAATATACACAAGCATATGCACACTCACACAAACACACACACACTCACACAAACATAGAAACACATGCAATGGGCTTCTTTCAGTTTCCATCTACCAAATCTATTCGCAAGCCTTAGGTTAATCTGGTGAGGTGCCATGTGGTGGGTCTGATCCTGGAACCATGTGGTTGGGAAACAAACTTCTTACCACCAACCATGCTTGCTTCTGCCTGCTTTGATTATGGAACTGAGCAAATAGGCCACAATCCCCAAGAATTATTGGGATTATAAAGGATTAACTTTTGAAGAAAATGATATATATTTATAGTAATTTACAGTAAAGTTTAAATATACACCATGGCCAATATTTATGGCTAATTGAGTTTCTTATCCAATAAAGTAGCTGTTTATTCACAGTTTGTTATATTTCTGTTGAAATACAATGCCTTTGTTTCAATTAATTTTGAAAATAAGAACAAATTTAGGAAATTAACTTTGTTGTTATTAAGCTGGTGGCTGGAACATAAATTAACATGAATTTTTGATGGAAGATTTTAATTTAGACCACTTTAAAACAGGCAGTTTTTTTTCATATAACCAGAGAAAGTCTGATATCAAAAGGGGAATGAAAAGAAATTTGAGATAATTTCTAACCTATCTTCCCTAATACACAAAATACTTGTTAAAGGCATGCAACATATATAGGAATCTATTATGGAATATTTTCTAAATTTAAGTTCAATCAATTCTTGGATGTATATCTTTGGGTGTGCCAAGTATGTACTATACATGCACCAATGGTTGCCAAACGTTTTGTACTCCCATGATAAAGTTCAAATCATGTTGAAATTACAACATACTTGTTTGACAGCCATAATAGGGACAGTGTTTTTTTTATATTTGAAACATGATATATGATGAAAAATGTTATTACTTTAAAAATACAGTTAATTGGAATTTAAGAAATGTTTCATTCATAATTATTTTTTTCAAATGAACCTACTTCATTATGATATATCAGTTGTAATCAAGACTGGGATATATGAGACAAAATTACTTTCATTCCCTCTTCAACACAGAGAAATATATTCCATTATTTTGCAATCAATGTTAGGAAATGCTGTAACTCACAATAAGTTGCAGAAAACTACTTTCAAACTGCTAAAGCATGATTACAGATTTCAGAAAAAACTCATCTTTAACAGAAATTCCAAATTTAACATGGTACTTCAGCATGTTTCATCATCAGACTATAATCACTTGAAATAGTTTCTAGACATTCTTCTATGATTATTATAAAATCCAAATCAGAATAAAAAAAACATAAAAGAGATTTTTATTGAGAAGAAACTCTCTAAAATCAATGATAGAAAGTAGTAGTGTGTGATGTTATTTTTCAGTGTTTCTAAATATTCCATTAGAAGACTGAAAGTTCATTTATTTATTTATTTATTTATTTATTTATTTATTTATTTATTTATTCCCCTTGCATGAGGAATTCATGAAAATGTCAAAAATACTCTACCTTGTTCTTTTTAATTAAACAGACAGTTACTTTTTTTTAGGTATCAACAACCCAAATTAATGATCTACTTATTTTGATTGATAAAAAATGCATATTGTATCCACACTATTCTACCAGATGAACTAAAAAGTTCTCTGCTAAAACATTTCTTAAAATTCTTTGGTTTCTTTCAGATTGAGAAAAAAAATTAATTTTAGCTTATCTTTCAATAAAGAAACTTCAGCTTGAACTGTCTTCATTGACAGACTGCTTACCATATTTTCCAACATACAAATCAAAATTTTCAGAGAAAAATTTACAGCCCCAAAAATGGTACACACACATATATATATATATATATATATATATATATATATATATATATATATATATATATATATATATAGATAGATAGATAGATATAGATATAGATATAGATATATATATATATATAAATAGATATATATATATATAATACAAATAATAATGAGTATATGCATATATACGTACATGTATGTACATACCTACATCTACATGTATATATAGATGCATATCTGGCTACAGGACATTGCAAAAAAAACGTGGACAAAATAATAAACAGAGTACAGAAAACGCACAGGCCACATAGAGAACATTTCCTTCATCAGCTGCCAGCATTCTAAAACTAAGCGTTTCAAAGAGTTAGGATATATATATATATATATATATACATATATATATATATATATATATATATATACATACGCATACACACGTATTCACCTGTTCCCACATATATATCTATATGTATACACACATATATATCACAACATGCATTTATATATACATCTTGAGAGAAAAGCTGAACATTAGAAGCATCAGTTGTGGCGTGCAAGAGAGACGATTGCGCTGGTATTGACATGTGGTGAGAATGGAGGAGGATAGCTGCGTGAAAAAGTGCCACACCCTAACAGTTGAGGGAACCCGTGGAAGAGGTAGGCCCAGGAAGACCTGGGCTGAGGTGGTGAGGCAAGACCTTCGTACATTGGGCCTCACCGAGGCGATGACTACTGACCGAGACCTTTGGAAATGTGCTGTGCGTGAGAAGACCCGGCAAGCCAAGTAAGATCGTTGCCAGTGCCCCTGGACTGGTTCTTGTGCGGGTGGCACATGAGATGCACCATTTTGAGCGTGGCCGTTGCCAGTACCGCCTGACTGGCTCCTGTAGGATTTTCGAGCGAGATCGTTGCCAGTGCCCCTGGACTGGCTTGTGCGGGTGGCACATAAAAGACACCATTTCGAGCGTGGCCGTTTTCGTGCGGGTGACACGTAAAAGCACCCACTACACTCTCTGAGTGGTTGGCGTTAGGAAGGGCATCCAGCTGTAGAAACTCTGCCAAATCAGACTGGAGCCTGGTGTTGCCATCCGGTTTCACCAGTCCTCAGTCAAATCGTCCAACCCATGCTAGCATGGAAAGCGGACGTTAAACGATGATGATGATGATGATGATTCACACATATACACCTTCTCCCACATATACACATACAAACAAGATTTATTTAATGAGATGTCCCTCATAACATCACCTGATAAGACACTTCTACACCAAGTGATGCACCACAAGAGATCACTGCAGGATGGGTCAAAACAATTGTTGTAAGCAATAAAGTTTTTCATATATTCCATTTTCCATCTCCATCATTTGTTATATATGTATGAATGTTATGTATGTATGTATGTATGTATGTATGTATATATATGTATGTATATGTACATGGCCGTTGCCAGTACCGCCTGACTGGCTCTCGTGCCAGTGGCACATAAAAGCAACCACTACACTCTCGGAGTGGTTGGCGTTAGGAAGGGCATCCAGCTGTAGAAACTCTGCCAGATCAGATTGGAGCCTGGTGCAGCCTTCTGGTTCGCCAGTCCTCAGTGAAATTGTCCAACCCATGCTAGCATGGTAGGCGGACGTTAAATGACGATGATGATGATGATGATGATATATATATATATATATATATATATATATATATATATATATATTGGGTCATCCCATGAATAATGCTGTTTTTTATAATTTTTTCATTTTTCAAAATTGAGATAAACAAAGTTCTTTTTTAATCTAAAATATACTCTCCTTCCTTTTCTACAATGCTCTTCCATCTATCTGGTAGACTTGCACGGACCCTATCCAAAATTCACTTGCCCGTGACAAAAAAATACTCCTCCAGTATTGTTCTCACCTTGTCTACAGAATTCATATTTTTTCTGTCCAAATGATTTTGAAGATTGCAGAATAAATGATAATCAGATGGGACAATGTCCAGCAAATATGGTGGTGGGTGACATCGTTTCCCATTCAAACTACTCCAGCCTTTGGAATGTCATTCTCATTGTATGTGGCCAAATATTAGACTTGGAAAGTTTGTGAGGAAATCATTGACCCAATTTGCTGATTTTTCTCATGGCATGCAGATGTTGATGAATGGTTAAATGACCAAATCCAAGCTTCTCTGCTAGTTCCTCAACAGCTACGATGGTATTTTGTTCCACCAGGGTTTGCAAGACATCCTCATTGAGCTCTACAGATCTTCCAGGATGAGGCTCATCGTCTAGGCTGTAGTTTCTGGCTTGGAATTTCTGGAACCACTGTTGACACTGGCTTACACTTATTGTCTGATCTCCATATACTGCATTAATATTCCTCGCACTTTCCATTGAATTGTTGCCTTTATTGAACTCATAAAACAAAATATGCCGAATATGCTCCTTTGTCACTTCCACAATAGTTTTGAAAAAAATAACTGTTAAAATCAAACTGCACTCTTCAAATCTTGCACTAATAATAAGTACAAGGTAAAATTACTACCTGCTTCTTTAGCAAGTTGATGCAGGTAACTTAAACCCTCCCCCTCTGACTTTAATTTCATGCAATTGAAAAAAACAGCATTATTCATGAGATGACCCAATATATATATATATATATATATATATATATATATATATATATATATATATATATATATATATATATATATATTTTGCCATGATAGATCGCTGACTACTACATTTATATTTTTTTTCTCCTTGTTTCTCTCCTTATTTCTTTTTGTGTTCCTTTCAGTTGAAGAGCGTAGGCTGGAAACGTCAAAGACATTCTCTATTCCCGAGCGTTAAACTAATACATCCACCTGTCTTCATCTGTTTACACCACCTGTCTTCATCTGTTGTTTTTTCGTAAATTCTCGCATATACATTTGAGTCTGATGAGTTGCATATCCTGGTGAGTGCTTTAAAGATGCAAAACCAATGGTCATTCTGTGATCAGGCATAACTTTTGACTTCTTAAAATATATTACTGCTCTAATGCTTTAGAATGTGCTTTTTTTTTTCAGCTATATGAACTACTGACAATATGTGCATGTGTGTGTGTGTGTGTGTGTATTTATATATTAAAGTAACAACTACTTTCCAGTTATATTTTATCTGTAACAGATTTTTCATATGAGTTTCTTGCATTCACTTTGGAATAATACAATCCCTAAATCCATATTCAACATTTCCAGACAATATCATCTCATTTTCAAAAATTAAAATAGATTTGGCATCTGCATTGCTTCTTATATTACTGGTTGAATTATTGTAGGCTTTTAACTACAACAAAATAATTTAACATATGGAAGCCCAACAGTCAAAAAGAAAACACTTTTGATGGAAAAGTCTACAGCACATAAGAAACAATACAAATGCCAAATTTATTTCAATTCTTGAAAATAAAAGTGTGGAGGTCTGGAAATGCTAAATATGAATTTAGGAACTTTATTGTTCCACTCTAACTGCAAGAAACTAATTTTTTTGTTTTAGCTTTTGCTTGTTTTAATCATTAGACTGCAGATATGTTGGGGCACCACCTTGGAGAATTTTTTGCTGAATGAATCAATCACGATACTTATTCATTAAGCCTGGTACTTATTCTATTGGTCACTTTTGCCAAACCACTAAAATATTGGAATGTAAAGATGCCGTCACCAGTTATAAAGCAGACACAAAGACAAACACAGACACAAATACACACACACACACATAAATACATACATACATACATACATACATACATACATACATGCATATATATATATATATATATATATATATATATATATAGAGAGAGAGAGAGAGAGAGAGAGAGAGAATATATATATATATATATTTAGAATAAGTATATACATATATACATACATACATACATACATACATACATATATATATATATATATATATATATATATATATATATATATACACACATATATATGACAGGCTTCTTTCAGTTTTCGTCTACTAGATCCATTCACAAGGCTTTAGTCAGCCCAAGACTATAGTAGAAAGCGCTTGCCCAAGATGCTATACTGTGGAACTGAACCTGGAACCATGTAGTTGGGAAGCAAGCTTCTTTATTTCCTTAAAATTCGCCATTGGAGGCGTTACAGAGAGGGGACAAACATCAGAGAGGGGAAGCAAGCTTCTTATCACACAGCCACATCTTTCATGTGCAAAAATATGAAAAATCTGTAACAAAAGATATAAGTGGAACATAGTCATGTCTTTAATGAAATGTGTATGTGTGAGAGAGTGAATGTGTGTGAAAGAGTGAATGTGTGTGTGTGAGAATGTGTGCATAAAATACTAGGTTTCTAACATTTTGTGCTATAAATAAATATTTTTAATATGTTTCTCTGTTTAATATTTACTGCTCTGTTCATAACAATTTTTATTATCACCTGTCACTTAAACAAGTGCATTAATTTTGTAAAACAATGTTCAGCTTAACCTTATGGTATGTTATAGTGTTCTGAATAGAATTTAAGCCATGGTGCTTTTTTTCATAAATGTTACAAGCTGTAAAATTATTTATTTTGCTTATAACATTATCAAACATACATACTCAATAACACTAGCACTGCTTCTAATTCATATTTGAGTTTATAACATGTTGCAAGAAAAATTAATTATAAAGAGAATGGTTTGTTTCAATGTTACAATATTTGAGATATTTGAATATTCTCTTGTAAAATTCTATTTCTCTTCTGCAGAAACTAACCCTGTAGTTATAATCAGACAAAAGTAATGTTTTAAATCAATTTTGAAAGTCAGTTTTTTTTTTTCTGTCTTCTTCCTCTTTTGTTACAGTAATTTAATTTGGTTAAAATTTCATTTTAACCAAATGAAATATTGCAGATATTCTCTTCAATTCACTACAGTTTACCATTTGACCTACTTTTTTCATATATGCCATTCTCATGTTCAAAAATTACCTCATGTTTGTAGCAAGGATTTTGTTATATTTCCAACACTTTCTTCTACTTGATTATGGAAATGTATGAAGTATTTTCTTTGAGATTCTGTTTTGAGTACAAAAGTTGAATTCATGTTGCACACTCAAATTAACAAAAATGTCAGCTGCTTTGGATGCCATTTTCAGGGGAATTATCTTCAGGGATATCATTGTGTTCAAAGTATTAGTCTAGATCAGTTTCTCAACCTTTCTACCCTTGCGGAACCCTTAAGATAAATTACATATCTCAAGGAACCCATGTTCAAAAAAATGATATACCCTATCTTTCTCATATTTTTTTCATCATAGTTCACGTGGTAAATGTCATATATATATTGAGTTGGCAACTAAGTTCCTGCCGTTTTTTTAAATTTTAAATTTTAAAAGGTTTAATAAAAAATAACAATTAATTAATCAATAATGTATTCACCCTTGTTGTTTACAATTCTTCCCAATGTTCAACAAGATTTTCAATACCTCATTGGTAGAAATCATCCGATTTCGACTCGAAAAATTGATCCAACCAAGCTCTCAATTCCGCTCATAGCATTTGAAAGAGATTGAAAGAGGTGGAAATCCGTGAGTGCCAAATGAGGAGAGTACGGCGGGTGTTGCAGCACTTCCCAGTCATGCGTTTGAATGGCTTCCTTGGTCATATCGATGATATGAGGGCGTGTGTTGTCGTGCAGCAGAAGAACTCCATGCTGCCGATTAGATCTTTTGATGTTGAGTCGTTCCATCTGTTTAACATAGAGTTCCACATTGACCTCTTGGTTCCGTTCAAGCAATTCGTAATGGATAACCCTTTCCTAGTCCCATCATACGCACAACATCGTTTTACGTGAATGAAGATCTTGTTTCATGCGCGGTGTCGCTTGTTTACCAGGGCTAAGCCATTCCTTACACTGCTTCATATTGATGTACAAGCACTATTTTTCGTCACAAGTAATGATTCGGTAAAGAAATCATTGCTTGCGTCCATGAGCTGAGCGGTGATGAGCAAGCAAACCAGCGGAGATTGTGGCTCGTTGATTTTTACTGTTGTTACATAAAGTGTGAGAGAAGGATGGAGACAGAGCAACGTCTTGTAGAAAGGCTGTATGGCTTAGGAGCTGCAGTGAGATGTCCAGATTGCCCCTCAAGGCACAAGGTGAATAGAAGCGAGTGGTGGTGGGGTTTTCAAGATTGTATGAGGTGAAGGTAATGAGAGAATGGGGTGGCAACCTGCAATTGTAAAAGAAATTGTTCTAGTTGTTTGTGTTTTGATCTTATTAGAAAATCAACTTTGCCTTCCATCCTTCTGAGGTCAGTAAAGTATCAGCCTGATGTTGGCACATTCATCTCTCATTCCAGCTGTCACATTTTGAATGTTCCACAATGTCAAAGGTGAAAGAGTCAATGACATGCATGTGTTTGTTTGCTGCTACATTAGGAAAAGCATGGTTCATACTGATACCAAATCATCCTTGATTTCAAGTGACTGTTGTAGTTCAGTATAAAGTGTGAACAATTTTATTCCAGAATTAAAGATCAAAGCTGGGTGTATTGCATTATACATGAGTTTGATATTTGCAAATTTTGTTTGACCAGCATTAATGATCTTTGATATTTTCCAGATTAAACTGCTCTGCTGCTTAAATGCTCAAATAGATCAATAATAATTTTTTAAAATACATATTAATTTATTTTAATAAAGTTTTATTTACCATTTGAATTGGAACCTATATGCTACTATTGGTTATCATTTTCTTGGAATTAGATATTTGTTCTGTAAATTTATGGGTATCTGACTTCTATTAATTAATACAACAAAACTAGGCCAGTACAAGTAAAACAGATAGATGTATTCAATGCTATTAAAAAAGGAACCACTTCCAGGTCTAAAACAAACACAACAAATCAAGGGACATTTTATGCATGAGGGTAACATTCTTTCACCTACTTCTCCAACATTTAAATGGTTGGAAATCATATTATTTACACAATCGCATAGTACACACATAAATATGGTGTGCATATGTATGTATCAGCCTTAAAGGAAAAGAAGTGATCTGGTTGTAAAACCCAAGCAGAAAAACAAAATTAAGGAATGAAAATATGAGATATGAGCTTCACAAGCTACACATAGGCATCCCATCTGGGAAAGCAGTAACTCTGAATAAAAAGCTAATGCCAAGTAGAGAGATACACAGACAACTTCTTTTGCATTAGTGGCATGATGAAATGTACCCAGTCAATGTTGTAAAGTAACTGAGTATAAGAAGGGCATTCAGATGTAAGGGCCAAGCCATAATAAGCAAGACATACACAGCATGAGAGAGGGACAGTTTTTCCTGTAGCTGTGTTTGTTGGATGACAAAGGACCACAACAAGTGTTAAGATGCTGATTGGGAAAAGTTCAGAAAGATTCTACTGTTGCTGACAACAAAGGTCTTTTACTTCAGAGTGAAGAGTAGATTGTATGAGGCTTGTTTTAGAACTGTAATGTTGCATGGTAGTGATACTGATACATGATCCTTGAATGCAGTGGACTTCAGAAGATTGGAAAGAAATGAAGCTAGCATGCTCCACTAGATGTACACTGTGAGTGTGCATGGACAACAAAGTGCATCTCTCTATCACTGACACCTCCATCACCTGCCAAACTGCAGTATTCTGATGTTGTAATTAAATGTTTACAGAACTGTATACTTAACCGTTTTTCCCCAAATACCACTCATCTTTCTCACTACTAGGAACTGTTTTACTTGTTATCCAGCTATCTCTCTCCACTCACATTTTACATCGATCACTCTTCTCTGCCACCAAATTATCTCTCCTTTTCCACCATCAAACATTTCTCACTTTCTCCATGCACTAGGCCAGGTATGGACAACCTTTTTGAGAGTGCATGCCAAAACTGGCAAAATCTCTGACACAAAATTCTTCCATATGCCAACCAAAGTTTTTGAGAAAATATTAGGCTACTTGATATCTCTTAAGAAAGTGTATGTTAATAACTTTTTTAATAAATGATAAAAAGCACAGTATATAATGATGGAAAATGTATTTATTCACCTTCAAAGTTACATCTAAACAACAATAAACCTTTGCCACTTTCAAAAGAAAAGATCAGTCAGATGAAATATCAGTTTGACAGAAAACTTGCTGACTCCTTTCGACATACATGTATACACAGTATTATCAGTGGGACTTCTGCTGCTGCATCACTGATGACACAGATTTTGTATTGGGTTTATATTTTGTAACCTTCAGAGATATGCATGCACTACTAGTTTCATCCATCAAGTTACTACTATTACAAAACTTAACAAAGTTCATCACTAAGAACAAGGATTCACAGGCAAATGTTGACGAAAACATGCATATTAGTGCTGTTGCAAATTTTTTTAAAGTGGAAAAATTTTCTGGAATGGCATTTCAAGTCCTTAATAATTTGTTTTCTACACTCCTGGTATACCTGTCTCTAATCACTTTTTTTCAGCATTTTCTAAGTCAACTCTAAGGTTAATAAATTCTTGCTTCCAAATTGAGCTACTTTGAAATTCAATCAACTGCATTTCAAAATCAATCAACCATGTATATCCATGAAAACATTTGTAAGTTTAGTTCTTCCAGTTTGATAATGTCTGGAAACTTCATGAATTTTGCTGTCTCTTCCATTTCCCTGAATTTAGCTAACCTTGTAAAAAAACTGCTCAACAATTGACTCGATAATGTTTATAAACAGCTTTTGAAGACATTGGCGCTCTGTTCTGTCATCTTTTGAGAGATCATTAATGTACCTCTTTAGGTTTGGGAAGTATCTGAATCTCACATTGTCCACATCCCTCTTTAAAACCTCTAGTTTCATTTGAAAAGCCTTTTTGTAACCAAACATAACATCAAGTATCTTAGCAGAGCCCTGTAATTTAATGTTCAAGTCATTTAAACATTCACAAAAATCTGCAAAAAACACCAGTTTACAAATCCACATGATGTCAGACAATTCTTGATAAGAAACATGTTGGTCATTCAAAAAGAGCTTTATCTCATTTAAGCATTCAACAAATCATTTCAAACCTCAGCTAAGCCATCAAATGTTGTACATTTTCAGTCCTTTATACACAGTAAAACATTCAGTAAAACTTGAAGTTGTCTCTTTCTTAAAGCCTGAACAGTAATGTAATTAACACCCTTAGTAACAGTTTACATCACTTCCTGAAGTTCCTTCAGGCCAGCTTTTGCTCATAAAACCTCCTTATGTATGATTCAATGAAAACCTATCAGTGTATGACCAACTTCTTTTGCAAACAGATTTACAAATCCTGCTTTCTCACCAGTCATGCTGAGGGCACCATCTGTTGTGACAGATATTACTTTTGAAATGTCAATTTGTTGAGAAGAGAATTCGTTCACAGCTGCTTTACATATTTCAGCCCCAGTAGTATGCTCAGGCAGTGTTAGAAGGGCAACCACTTTTCACATATTTCATCACCTTTACAAAATCAAGAAAAATGGCTAACCTAGCTGATGGTGTAATGTCCGTACTTTCATCAATACAAATAGAAAAAAAAACTTACATGAAGACAAATCTTTTGTCAATTGTTCAGAAGTATTCTTCTCCAACTTAAGTATTCTATCCTTAACTGTTTTCCCACTCACAGACAATTCTTTAATGTGCTGAATAATCTTTTCCTTTTCTGAAAAATTGTCAAAAAGGAAAGGTGCACATTCTAGCCAAGCTTCTTTAATATAATCCCCATCACTGAGTGGCTTTCTATGTTGTCCAATAACTTTTGAATCCTCCAAACTAGCAGCAACTAAGTTGGAACTGGGCTTGCCCAAGATAAAGCTTATAAAAGTATCAGCCTGTTTTTTTTTTTGTTTTGCTAAGTTCACAAGAAATTAATTCTCTTTGTTCCTCTTCAGTTTTATTGCTTAAGTTCTTATGAACACTCTCAAAATGCCTCTACAAACAATAGTTTTGGAACAGAAAATACATAATGCTTTATTGTTTTTCTTAATCATACCAAACTTTTCAGTCTAATATTTTTGAAGCTCTCTAATAACCCCTTCAGTTGAATGACATCATTCCTTAACTACTGGTCCTGACATTCCACACAATGTATAAAGGGCAGAAAAAAAAGTTTGATCAAACCACTTTACTTTTTATTAGTCTTTTAATTAAGGTAAATAAAAATAGTTTGCTATTCCTGCAAAATGGTAGGATGGGTGTGGCACAAAGATCAGCAAAGAAAAGACAAAGCATGCAACAAATCATGAAATTTTATGGCCACAAATAATTTGATGCTTACATTAAGTTATTTCAAGAAGCAATGATATATGCAAGAGTTCAAATTTGGGGTAACAATCTGGTGTATGCATAATCTTATATGCATGCAATACATGTACTCTATATGCACAATGTACACATAACAACTACAATGAAAACATTACCACAGTCAACTAACTGTACCCAGACCTGCATGCGGGCTGAATTTAGCAGCATCACCCCGCAGCCCTCTAAATACGATTTAGTCACTTGAACATTGCTAGACATCAAATGATCTGTGTAACAAAAAATTACAATTCAGTACTGGATTATTTATTAGAAATTGTCAAAAAAGTTGTGATATTATTGTATACAAGCTGTGCAAGTATATTTACTGTATTCATAAGTCATAACAAATAACATGATAGGAAATCAGGGAAGAACTGCATGAAGGTAAGTATACTATTCAACTTACGCTTAATATATAGATTGGATCTTTATTAGAAAGAAAAAATCTAGAAAACCTATCTATTCTTACAAGGATTTCTAATCTGACTGGATACACATACTATGGAACATGTTTTACACACATATAGGCAGCATAATCAAACCTGTTGTCACACAAGATTAGTATCAATCAAACCTACAGTTACACAAGTCACAAGATATAATAAAACTATGCCAATGGGCCCCTCTGAATATGCCACTGAGGTCCACTGGCATAGCTGGGTGGGGAGAGCAGTAGGGGCAGTCCGCCCTAGGTGGCACTTTTAAAGGGACACTTTCCATCCTGTTGTAAGCTATTGCTGTAGGCAATATGTGTTTTTTGTGAGGTCTGGGAGCTGCAAACAGAAGGGCCACCCCAAGCAGCACACACTCTAGCTACACTAGTGCTAAGGCCTCTGGATAACAGCATAAATGTGGTAAACTAAAAGTATTTCCCAAACAAAATAACAGAATAAATATGAACAAATAGAGTATAATGTATTAATCGTAACTTATGCCAGTCAACTCGATTTGTAAGGTACAGCTGAATCACTACATCAAGGAGAAGGCATGTCAACTGTCAAAGGAGGCCCTTCCGATATGTTAAATTCTTTAAACGGCCTCAGTGTTTGCTTGTCATTCATTCGCTCACCCACTTTCCTCTATTCAGCTCTGCAAGAATATGGCATAATGATGACATCACTGCACTGCTGTAGAGCATGATGAAGACTTTGGAGCACACTGCAATTGTCTGACCTATCAGAACTTGTCAGATCATCTGACACATGCCAGTATGGAAGATGGACATTAAAGTAAGTTGATGATTATATACATACATACATACATACATACATACATACATACATACATACATACATATATATATATAATGATGACAATATGTGCATGTGTGTGTTTGTGTGTGTGTGTGTGTGTGTGTGTGTGTGTGTGTGTGTGTGTATGTCTCTGCATGCATGTGTGTGCATGTGTTCTGAGTAAAGCATCAATATGGTCAATATACACTTGTGAAAACTACTGTAGAACACCAATAGATATGATCATGTCTTCATTTATTTGCATTTCATAGTTTCCTACATGTTCTCAGAAATTTGGAATCAGCAATCTGCAGTGGGCTCTCACAATAGTTGAAACCAATTCTAGCAAAAGCTCAATGAAGTTTTCAATGTGTTTAAATGCTCACATGAAACCATAATACAGAAATAATTAAAGGCACTAAAGACACACACATACACATACACACATGTTGTATACATACATAAAGTTAAATATCATCATCATTTAACATCCATCTTCCATGGGTTGGATGGCTTGACTGGAACTGGCTGCACCAGGTTCCATAGTCTGTTTTGGCTTGGTTTCTACAACAGGATCCCTTCCAAATACCAACCACTCCACAGAATGTACTGGATGTTTTTTTTTTATGTGGCACCATCACAGGTGCTTTTTAAGTGGCACCAGCACCAATGCTTTTTACATGGCACTTTGGTTTTAGGCTCTCAATTCTGTTGTGGTGGGTGGGTCTTCTGAAGTACAGGCAATGCACCACACATCTCAATCCTCTGTCAGCTCCTTTGTAAGGTTCAGTAATTTGAGACTGGCCCTCAGTACTTTGTCTCATGTGTTCTTGAGTCTCTCTCTTCTACAACTTTCTTCCACTTTAAGTGATCAGCAATTCTTTATGCATTTTTACATATCTATAAAATTATATATAACATATTTTAAAATCCAGCTGAAATAAAAATGACCAGATCTTCTCATGATAGTTGAACTATCAATCTAACATATGCCATTAAGCCAACAACCATTATGACAACTACCTAAGAAATGTTGAACAAAATAAACACTCTAAAAAAAAAAACACAAACGTTTTATTGAATAAATTTCTATTATTATCAGCCATCATTTAGTTACTCTTAAGATATTCTGAGATACTCACAAGATATCAGTCAAATGTCAGCAATAGTTCACCTGACTACTGTGTAAAACAGTCCAGTGTCATTTTGAAATTCTTCTATTTTTATAACATAGAACAAAGCCCTATCTCATATGAACAGTCATCAACTATAATATAAATAATAATTTTCTTTTTCACATATAAAATTATATATAACACATTTATAAACACAATCTACGGTAGAAATGAGTGAATGAATCGTCTCACAAAGCTCAAACCATGCGTTTATTGTATACCAGATAACTAAGTTTGTGAGGGGAGGGGGTTGTGAGGGATGCACACGTGTGTGCATGCTTAGGAGGAGGGGGAGGGGAGAGGGGAGAGGGGGTGGGGGAGGGGGAGGGGGAGGGGAGAGGGAGGAGGAGGGGAGAGGGAGGAGGAGGGGAGAGGGAGGAGATGGGGAGAGGGAGGAGATGGGGAGAGGGAGGAGGAGGGGAGAGGGAGGAGGAGGGGAGAGGGAGGAGGAGGGGAGAGGGAGGAGGAGGGGAGAGGGAGGAGGAGGGGAGAGGGAGGAGGAGGGGAGAGGGAGGAGGAGGGGAGAGGGAGGAGGAGGGGAGAGGGAGGAGGAGGGGAGAGGGAGGAGGAGGGGAGAGGGAGGAGGAGGGGAGAGGGAGGAGGAGGGGAGAGGGAGGAGGAGGGGAGAGGGAGGAGGAGGGGAGAGGGAGGAGGAGGGGAGAGGGAGGAGGAGGGGAGAGGGAGGAGGAGGGGAGAGGGAGGAGGAGGGGAGAGGGAGGAGGAGGGGAGAGGGAGGAGGAGAGGGAGGAGGAGGGGAGGAGGAGGGGAGGAGGAGGGGAGAGGGATGGTTGGATGGATGGTTGGATGGTTGGTTGGATGGTTGGATGGATGGATGGATGGATGGAAAAATGTGAGTAAGATGTAGGTTAACGCCATCAGCATAGCAATTAATGTCATCAAAAGCAACAGCTCTTAGATCATTAACAGAGAACATAAATTACTGAGCCCTGGGATATATCTGAAAGAACAAGACATTCACTGAGTTCTACCAACTCATATTTTGATAAAACAGATTCCAATCTAGCAAATTAATGTCATGTTAACCCACCAGGCTTCCAACTTCAACATAATATTTTAATGCAATACTGTAATATAGAACATACACACAGAGATTTTTAGCTAACACTGTGTGTCTTTAGATAGATTTAAGCATATTGTCTGTGTATACAATATCCATATATGATGCAGGTTTGGCAGCTTGTGTGATTAATACATTACAAATATATTAACAATGTTTTGTTTCAATACTATATTGTACTATAAAATATACAGAGAGAGATTTTAAGCCAATACTGTGTGTATTTTAAGTTAACTCGATAAATACATAGAGATTTTAAGCCAACACTTTATATAAATGGTAGATGTGGATATCTTCTCTTTCCATACTATATTTTCATGTTATATCTTCATAAAAAGAGGGATCAGCTGGTTTCAGTCCTGTCCTGGGATATCATTAGCAACTGAATACATTAATTTAATACCAATGGAAGGAACGTTTATAAACATATGATTACTAAACATTTAAGTAAATTGGATTGACAAATTTGCACATATAATGCTTTCTTAACATTCATGGTATATAACCAATGTTTCTGCAGGAAGTTAAAAGCAACATGTTTGTATCTGTCTGTATGGAACTTATTGGCTAAATATCTGCATAAGAGGGCACTGAAAAATTCCTGGCTTTAAGGGTTTCATGAAAGGCTTGGCTGGAGGCCCAACCCTCCAAGTTCTTTTACCGGGCATAGAAAAATTTAAGGACCACTACAATAAATGTGTGAATCTGAGAGGGGATATGTTGAATAAAATCATAATTAACTGATCCTCTTGTATTTTCTTTTACTGAAAACCAGGAACTTTTCAGCAGCCCCTCATAGATATAGTTTGTAGTACAGTATGATGATGATAATGATGATGATGATGAGTTGTACTATCTGTGGTGCTAAGACATCAAATCTAATGCTTTAATTTTTTTACAATTATTATTTTTCCTTCTTTCTCTCTTCTTCTCATACTTTTTTAAATCTCAGATTACATTCTTGTAGATAAGAAAATTATCTCGAGCATAACTTTAGGGGTAAAGTAGAGAGAACTTGTTAGTTATGCTAAGAGCATAACAACCTTTCTAGTGCTGGTGCACATTATCTGTATATACAATATGCATATATGATGCAGGCTTGGTAGCACATGTGATTAATAGCTTAATGTATGTCATCTACTTTATAAAGTGTGCCCTATACACTTTATTAAGTGGATGATGATACAAAGGGCATCTCTCAATAGAAAACAGGCTGAAATTATACATACTGGCTAGATGTGGTCCCCAATTCATTCAGGAAAGCAGTAATTCTAAATAAGATCTGACTCAGTCCTTTGATAAATTGTCCAACTCGTGCCAACATAAAAAAGGATGATGATGGTGATGATAGTTTTTATACTTTTATTATTATACTTTTATTATATATATATATATATATATATATATATATATATATAGAGAGAGAGAGAGAGAGAGAGAGAGAGAGAGAGAGAGAGAGTGAGTGAGAGAGAGAGAGAGAGAGAGAGAGAGAGAGAGAGAGAGAGAGAGAGAGAGAGAAAGGCTGCAAAATGCTTAGTGGTATTTCATTCATTTTCATGTTCTGAGTTCAAATTCTGCCAAGGTCAGCTTTGCCTTTCATCCTTTTAAAAAAGATAGCATAAATACCTGTTGAGGACTGGGGTCAATGTAATCGACTTAACCCAACTCCCAAAATTGCTTGAACTTGAGCTAAAATTTGAAAATATTATTATATTATTAAAATAGCAGTGAGCTTGCAGAATCATTATCATGCGGAGCAAAACTGTGACATTTCATCCACCCTTATATTCTGAGTTCAAATTCTGCTGTGATCAGCTTTGTCTTTCATCCTTTCAAGGTCAATAAAATAAATACCAATTGAACGCTGGAGTCAATGAAATCAATTTACCCACTCCCCAGAAATTGCTGGCCTTGTACCAAAATTTGAAACCATTATTATATTATATAAATGCAGGCATGGAGCAACTACATGCTTTCAGATTCAGTCTCTCTGTTTGGAACTTTAGGTATCTTATACTATTATAGCCCTGACTTGACCAATGTTTTTTGAGTGAATTTGGTAGACAGAAACTGTGAGGAAGCCCACTGTGTGTGTGTGTGTGTGTGTGTGTGTGTGTGTGTGTGTGTGTGTGTGTAAGAGAAAGAGAGAGTGTGTGTGTATCTTTGTATCCCATCGCTTGACAGTGTTGGTTTGTCTATATCCCTGTAACCTAGCAGCTCAGCAAAAGAGACTGATAGAATAAGTATCAAATAAAAATAAGTATTGGAGTCAGTTTGATTGACTAACCTTACAAGGCTCTAGCATGGGCATAGTTCAAGGACTGAAACAAGAAAAAGTGTATTATTAAGCTTTCATTCATATTGTTTATACATTATTCCTTCTTGGTATATATATGTTTATTTGATCTGTTTAAGGATTTTTACTGAGAAAATTTCAAGAATTTGGGAAACACAAATGTTTACTGAAGGACTTTGTACTCTCTCCAACCATTTCACTCAGCATTTCTGCCAAAATACAAGACCCTGTGAATTCACTTAATTGAATTACACTGTCTGTGGTTCCAAGACATGAAATTTAAGACTCTGTTTTTCTCCAATTATTATTTTCTTTCTTTCCCTGTTCTTCTTGTCCTTGTTGTTTAAGTCTCAGATTACCTTCTTGTAGATAAGGAAATCTTAAGCAGAACTCTGTGTGTGTATGTGTATGCATATATATATATATATATATATATATATATATATATATATACATATACATATATATATATATATACATATATATATATACATATATATGTATATATCTGTATATATACATATATATATGTGTGTGTGTGTGTGTGTGTGTGTGTATGTATACATGTATGTATGTATGGATGGATGGATGGATGGATGGATGGATGGATGGATGGATATCAAAATATGTAGATAGATAGATAAATAGATACATACATATATACATAAACACATGCATACACATGCACACACATGCATACACACACACACACATACATACATACATACATACATACATACATACATACATACATACATACATACATACATGCATGCATACATATAAATCAAAGAGAAGCAAAATAACAGTAACCAATACAACTACCAAAACCACAACAGCTATATTATTTTATAATGATGATAAAATGTTATATTCATTATGTGGTGGAAACAACTCACTGAATATCTCCTGGTGAGACAAATCTGTGACACCATTTCAATTCTTAGTTGAGTCATGTCACTTCATTTATGTCGTTAATACTCTTGTGAAAGGAAAGGTTTCACATAATCTAATTTTCTTTTCCCAGTAAGTCTAAAGTCTTTTCCTTCTCTGAGAAATCAATATTCATTTTTATATTCATATTGCTCATGTTGATACAAGCAAATTTTACAAGAACAACATAACTAAAAATCTCAAAAACTGTGAATTTAAATGGAGATTACTTCAATTTTTCTAATCAAATAATCAAATAATCCAATATTATAATAGCTATATATTATAAGAGGAAAGAGTACCATCTGGATTCAAAAACAGGTTAAAATATTCATTTACTATTCAGAAGAAAAAAAAGGCAGTGAAATTGATTAAAACAGAAGAGCATTAAACGAAATGCTGTTATCATCATCATCATCCTCACATTCATCATCATCATCATTATCCTCATCATCATCACATCGTTGTCATTGCCATCATCTTCATTATCAGCATTGTTGTTGTTGTCATCATCATCATCATTTAACATTCACTTTTACACACATGGATCTGATGGAAATTTTTGAGGCGGATTTTCTACAGCCAAACGTCTTTCCTGTGTTTTATTTTCCCATGACCATACATGTTTTCACAGAAGATTAGAAATGGGGGGCATTGCTTGCATGATGTTGACACTCATTTAAACTATCAGATGGTGTCGAGACAAGGAGACAGTAACACACACAGATGCATAGAATCATCGTCATCTTCATCATCATTTAATGCCTGTTTTCCATGTTGACATGGGCTGATGATTCAGCGGGAGCTGGCAAGCTAGAGAGCTACACCAGGCTCCATTTGTCTGCTTTGACATGGTTTCTATAGCTGGATGCCTTTCCTAATTCCAACTACTTTACAGTGTACTGGGTGTTTTTTACATAGCACCAGCAGAGGTGTTTTTTACATGGTTCCAGTGCAAGTACTCTTTATGTGGCACCTGCACAAGTATTTTTTTATGTAACACCAGTGGGGTCACCACATATCTTGCTGAGAGAGGATGTGGAACAGAAGGAAATGACTGTGATCCAGGAGAGAAGTTAGATTGTAATAGAGGGACAGAAATAGTTGTCTTACTGTAGAAGGGATACTTGCTACCCCAGGAGGGGAAAGTGACAAAGAGTCAGACAAAGATAGAGAGACAATCAAAGTGAGAGAGAGAAAAATAGATGGTGTTGGAGATGTATTTGGGCCTATCTACAGGGAACAGAGGGGTGAGTATAAGTAATATAGAGAGGATACAGGGGGATATTCCATAAGTCTGTGAGGGGGACAAGTTTAGAGATGGGGAAGACATGACTGTAAATGAGGAAGACATGAATGAGATGGGGAAGACATGACTGTAGATGAGGAAGACATAACTGAGATGGGGATGACATGATGGTGAAAGAAGATGGAGTGGCTGAAACAGGCTTCTTTTCTGTTTTTGCCTACCAAATCCACTCATAGTTTTGGTCTGCTAGGGGCTATGGTAGAAGACATTTGTCCTTGGTGCTATGCTGTGAGACTAAACCCATAACCATGTGATTAGGAAGCAAACTTTTTACCACGCTGCTATATCTGCACCGTATACTATTTTATTCCATCCAATTTAATTTTTTCATTTGTATCCTCCACCAAAATTTACTTCTGAGTCTTGTCAAAACAAATTGCAAAAAACCATAAGGCAATAGTAATCTTCTAAGAGACTTTATTCTTGGATGAAATTATTTCAGCCCATCTAATGTTACTAGAAGATGATATGAACATCACAACATCACATTCTGTCTGAACTGTAAACCTGTGATGTTGTATTGATATAAGAAATCACAGTACACTATAACTTATGACAGTAACCAGTATATGATACTATAGAAGAATGTTATACGATATTGCAGTATGATGCAATACAATACTATAACTCTCTGAAGAGTTGAGTTAATAAACAAAAAAGTATTGCTAATATATAAAAAAATATATATATATATATAATTCAAGAATTCTTGCATTTCATCTGTATGCCTTGTTGCTGAAAGAAAGGGGTTATTTCTGGCTACAATCAACCTACATTGTATTCCTTGAATTTTTGTTTTTATTTATACATTTATTCTTTTTTTTTATCTTCAAACTTTTTTTCTTTTAACCAGAAAATATCTACATTAAGAAACTGATAAGAATATAATGTTTCAGAAACCCACGCTGTTATATAACAAACCATATCTGATGTCATCTTAAATAACATCACTCATCAATCTACAGTCATACAGCTTTCATCTGTTTATATACAATCCCATTTGAATTTGTAAGCAATTTTTCACACTTGTTTATATGAAAAACAATTAGAAAATAACTTTAAAAATTATGTTTTCTAGTAACTATTCAGTCACGGATTTTAATTTCTAAAACATTCAGTTCACACATATTTATATTACATGTCATAACTTTCAATATATAATACAATAATGAGGCTACAGTTTTAGATATGTCCTCGTTTAGAAAACAAGCTTCAGAAAACAGTCCTTAAAACATGATAGTGGTAGTGGTGATGATGATCATGATGATGAACATGACGACAATAATGACAACAACAATGATGATGATGACTATGACAATAATGATGATGATGATGACTATGATGATGATGATGATGATGATGATGATGATGTGATGATGATGATGATGATGATGACGATGATGATAACAGTGATGATGACAATGATGATCATGATGATGATGACAATAACAATGATGATGAGTGAAAGAAAGAAAAATAGATGGTGTTTTAGTTGTAATGGAGCCTTTCTATAGGGAACAATGGAGTGAGTATAAGTAGTGTAGAGGGGATACAGGGATATGTTCCATAATAGTATGAGGGGAGATGTTTAGAGATGGGGATGACATGGCTATAACGAGTGAAGGTGAAAGACTTGTGGTAGAATGAAGATAACAATTGAATTTGTTTAAAGATAAAAGCAATTGTTTAGAATCAAGATCACATAGTGAGATAAAATTTACATATTTATTTAATATACAACAAGCAATGGGATTCATCCATTATTGTTAGAATATTTCATTTGGGAATTTTATCTCTATCCTTTATCTTTTATCTTTTACTTGTTTCAGTCATTTGACTGTGGTCATGCTGGGGCACTGCCTTGAAGGGATTTAAGTCAAACAAATAAATCACAGGGCTTTTTTTTAAGCTAATACTTATTTTATTGGTATCTTTTGCTAAACCACTAAGTTACAAGGATGTAAACACACCACCACCAGTCATCAAGCAGTGGTGCAGGACAAACACAGACACAAAGACATGCACACATAGATGTATACATATATATATATATATATATATATATATATATATATATATATATACGACAAGCTTCCTTCAGTTTCTGTCTACCAAATCCACTCACAAAGCTTTGCTTGGTCAGTCTGAGGCTATAATAGAAGACGCTTATCTAAGGTGCCATGCCGTGAGACTGAACCCAGAACCATATGGTTGGGAAGCAAGCTTCTTACCACACAGCCACATCTATGCCTATCCTGATTATTTTCTGATCAATGTAGCTTCTTGAAAAGATAACTGAACCAATTTCTCAAATTTAAATTATATGATCCATTAATTCACTAAGACTACCCTATCACTGCTATTATTCCTTATCACCAATATCTATTACTATGAATGCCTCCACTATTTTCAGTAAATAGTTACTGCTAAAGTTTTCTATGCTGTCATAGGGACTGATAAACGCAGACAGGATAATATGATAGTTTCCAACTATCTTTGTTGTCATTCAATCTGTAAGGTCAAGTTGCATTTTGTTTCAAGATATTTTGGTATATCTCCAGTCTGACAGTTCTCTACTTAAAGTTCTTAAAAGTTTTTAGCCAACCAGTGTCTTTTTTTTTTTATCTTTTATCTTTTATCTTTTAAGTGTTTCAATCATTAAACTTACAGCCATGCTGGAGCACTACCTTCAAGGGTTTAGTTGGACAAATCGACACCAGTATTTATTTTTCTCAAGTCTGGTACTTACCCTATTGTTCTTTTTACAATTTAAATAGTTATATGGATTCAGTACAAATTATGGCTTTCACTAATTCTCCGTTAGGAATGATCACCTTCATCATCATCATCATCATTATTATCGTCATCGTCATCATCATCATCATTGTCATCGTTGTCATTGTTGTCATCGTTGTCATCAACATTGTCGTTATCGTTGTCATTGTTGTCATTGCCAAATATGTGTGTATGTGTGTGTTCCCTCAATACCACCTCCCCTCTCAAAGATCTTTGTCTTGCAAGTTATTAGGTGACCTTACTGGTGCTGATACCATGTAAAAAGCACCCAGCCACTATATAAAGTGGTTGGGATTAGGAAGGACATCCAACTGTAAAAGCCTTGTCAAAATAGACAGTTGTGCTTGGTGCAGTCCTCTGGATCACCAACTCCTGTCAAACAATCCAACCCATACCAGCATGGAAGACAGATGTTAAATGATGATGATCACAAACTTTGATTGACCTGGGGCTGTGGTGGAAGACACACATGCCCAAGGTGCCACAGTGGGGCTGAAACTGAAATCATGTGGTTGGGAAGCGAACATTTTAACCACACAGCCATGCCTGTGCCTATAGAAAGCAAGAATTTGAACAGGTTATTGCTTGGCTATTTAATCACTTAATATCCTCCTCACTTGATGACAGGGAACATAAGAGTTTATTATGAAGTAGTGAATTATAAGTCCTTTGATGTTTTGTCGTAGTAAGACAGAATTTTTCCACGTCAAATATTATTTAGCTCACTTAAAGTCATTTTGTTTGAGTTAGTTTTAGACGTATCAAAAATATTTTTAAAAGACTTCAATCCTTTTGTTACCCTATTTTTGTTGAAATAAGCAGCCTTTGTTTCAGTTAATTTTGAAAATAATGAATAATTTAGTAAGCTGACATTTGGAACATAAATTACCATAAAATTTTGATGGAAGATATTAATTTAGATGGCTTTAAAACAGGAAATTTGTAACAGAACCAAAGACGGCTCCAGACAAGTTGGTATCAAAAGGGTTAAAATATAATCTCAGGTTACCTTTGTGTTATTGTATCCAAAATGTTTTTTTGACTCAGTATTCACTTGCTTTGATATCCACTGTTTCAAGAAAGAATTATTTCAAGTTCTCTCAAAAGTTTATAAATTCTTTTGTCATCAACAACATATAGTTCTTGCTGATAAGAAAAAAAATTTCTGAAATGGATAGAGAATTTCAAAAGATTACTTTTTCCAATGACTGAATGCTTGTCATGTCCACAAGAGATGGAGGTTTAAGTCCTACAGGCAGCCTTTCAACATTGTCACTCCAAAGAGAATTTTCAACTCAATATAGATTTATGCTTAGTACAGTGGGAAAATGTTTAGCGGTAGTCATACATCTCTATGTTCTAAGTTCAAATTCCACTGAGGTCCAACTTTGCCTTTGATCCTTTCAGGGTTGATAAAATAAGTAACAGTTAATCACTGGGGTCGATGTAATCAACTTACCCTCTCTCCAAAAATACTGGCCTTGTGCCAAAATTTCAAATAATATTTACAGTTTTATGTATAGCACACCAGGAAAATTGCTTAGCAGCATTTCATCTGTCTTTACATTCTGAGTTCAAATTCTGCTGAGGTCAATGTTGTCTTTCATCCTTTCAGGGTCGATAAAATAAGTACCAGTTGAGCAATGGGGTTGATATAATCAACTTCACCTCTCCCCCAAAATTGCTGACGTTGTGCCAAAATTTGAAACCAATATTTATAGTTTTATGTACTTCAAGATCCACTGTTGCAAAAGAAGAATTATTTCATAAAAATTTAACTCATACTCACTTATAGAATGCAGTTTTCTTTTTCTTTTGGTATTTTTATTGATCAATCTTATTTTCTACATAACACAAATAAATATTACTAATAATTTTTTATGGTTTTGGTTATTCATCATTAGTCATTTCTATTTTATTATATTCCTGATTGAATGAATTTTGCAAGACGACTAGTCCTCTTTTATGAACTTGATTATCTTAAAATGCCTAGCAATCACATGTCAGAACAGACAGATGAATGGGGGTCAACAACACAAGAATGTTAAGAGTAGGTGAAGTGTTTAAACTATAACAAATAATTGTTACAAAATGAAATCAGTTTGTGTTATGAAGAGAATGTTAATAAAGAAAGCTGAAGAGCCTTTCCCACAAAATTCACTGGCTAAAATCATTCAATGTTATAAAATTTATTTATTTCTAATTTTTTTTAGCACAACAGCAGCAATTTTAGGGAAGTGGGTTAGTTGGTTACACCAACCTCAGTGCTCAACCGGTACTTATTTTATCAAACCCGAAAAGATAAAAGGCAGTCAACCTAGGTGGAATCTAAACTCAGAACATAATGAGTCAGCAGTAATACTGCAAAGCATGTATTTTCTGATGTGCTTACAGAGGTGCATGGCTTAGTGGTTAGGGTATTCAGTTCATGAGTTCATGAGTTTGATATCCGACACGTTGTATCCTTGAGCAAGACATTTTTATTTCACTCTGCTCCAGTCCACTCAGCTGGCAAAAATGAATTGTACCTGTAATCCAAAGGGCCAACCTTGTCACATTTTGTGTCGTGCTGAATCTCCCTGAAAACTAGGTTATGGGTACATGTCTCTGTGGAGTATTCAGCCACTTGCACATAAATTTCACAAGCATGCTGTTCTATTAATTGGATCAACTAGAACCTTTGCAGTTGTAACTGATGAAGTGCCAGTTTGACTTACAAGTCTGCCAGCTCACCACCTCAAACATTGTAAAATTTATTGAACTGATATTTACTGATTTGCTGACTATCAAATTTGCTAAACTCTATTGTTTAACTAACACAAATAAAATCAATAATAGTAACAGCCTGTGACAATAAAAACAGTGTCAGGGAGACAATGCAAAAGATTTTTAATACATGCGTTTGGTGAATTATAATGTTATAAGTTATTATTGGTTTCCAGCAGACCAGTCCCTGGTTCATTGCATTTCAGATAGTGCAAGGTGATTTTGTACAAGGAACAGACATATCAGAAATTCTCTCATTAAATTGTATAACACATGAACACACACGCACGCACGCGCGCACGCACACACACACACACACACACATACATGCATGTATGCACAGGCACACACACACACACACACACACACACATACATGCACGTATGCACAGGCACACACACACACACACACACATACATGCACATATGCACAGGCACACACACACACACACACACACACACTCTCACATTCAGACACACACTCACATTAAGATACACACACACACTAATGTGTGTGTATGTTCTCAAAGCATTTTCTTTTTGTTTTTATATATATGATACACAAAGACATAGATGTATATGCATATGCACACACATATATAAATATGTATATACACACACACATGTATATGCATCCATATATAAATATATATATATACATACACACATATATACATATATATATATATGCATATATATATATATATATATATATATATATATATATGTGCTGTGCGTGAGAAGACCCGGCAAGCCAAGTAAGATCGTTGCCAGTGCCCCTGGACTGGTTCTTGTGCGGGTGGCACATGAGATGCACCATTTTGAGCGTGGCCGTTGCCAGTACCGCCTGACTGGCTCCTGTAGGATTTTCGAGCGAGATCGTTGCCAGTGCCCCTGGACTGGCTTGTGCGGGTGGCACATAAAAGACACCATTTCGAGCGTGGCCGTTTTCGTGCGGGTGACACGTAAAAGCACCCACTACACTCTCTGAGTGGTTGGCGTTAGGAAGGGCATCCGGCTGTAGAAACTCTGCCAAATTAGACTGGAGCCTGGTGTTGCCATCCGGTTTCACCAGTCCTCAGTCAAATCGTCCAACCCATGCTAGCATGGAAAGCGGACGTTAAACGATGATGATGATGATGATGATATATACATATATATACACATATATATATGTATATACATACACACATATATATATATGTATACATATATATACACTTATATATTCATGTATATATCTGTATATTAATATATATATATATGTGTCTGTGTTATATATATATATATATATATATATATAAGCCCAGCAAAAGTCACCAGTGGTGTCCCTCAGGGGACTGTCTTGGGCCCACTCCTCTTTATAATCTATGTAAATGACCTTTCCAACGTCATAAAACACAGCAAAGTGAAAATATAAGTGAAAAGTATTCAAACCAAAGAGATTTTATAAGTTGTGATGTTACAGGTGCTATTGTATATATAGTTCTGCAAATTATATTGATTCTAAAACGATTGTGCTGATGAGAACACGGACGTTGTTACATAAGTAAAACATTAATGTTCAAAACCAGTACACAATTAATTCTTTATTCTATATATTTCTCATTTTCTCTTGCTCTGGTGTTTTGCGAAATTTTTTTCTGGAAAACATTATTTTTCTTTGTGGTTGTGTCGTTGATGACCTCTTTCTAGCATATTGGATGTCCGCTTAGTGGTCATCCCTTCTTATACATATAAATACATATATATATATATATATATATATATATATATATATATATATATATATATATATATATATATATATATATATATATATATATACATGTATATACATGTACGCATGTATGTGTGCATGTGTGTGTTGCATATTACTGTCTCATTACTTCATGTGATAGTTGTAAAAGAATGTCACCAATATTCACCAACATGCAAGTGGTATCTCATTTCCAATCTTCCATGAAAAACATTCTCTTCATGAGGAATATTACTTTACTTGGAAACAGGTGAGGATTGACAACAGGAAGGGTATCTGGCTGTAGAAAATCTGCCTCAACAGATTCTGTCTAACCCATGCAAGCATGGAAAAGTGGATATTAAAGAATGATGATGATACAACTAAAAACAAGTACCATACATAGCCATAAAATTCACGCAGTTTCCATATAACAAATTCACTCACAAGGCATTTATCAACTCAGGGCTATAGTAGAAGATACTTGCCCCAAGTGCCACACAAGCTTCTTAACCACATAGCCATTTTTATATTTTTTTATTTGTTGGCTGAATGAGAGAATTGATGTTTTTAGCATGTTGATGAAGTAGTATTCTGGATTTTACAGATGTTCCTGGGTGTTCAGGACTGATTGTACATCTAGTAGTAGGATCTTGATTAGTAATAAATTGTGTTCCTTGTATATTTATGTGGCCTTTCATTTCAAGTATTTTTGTTTCCTAATTAGGTTGTCTATGGATAGGAAGTGTGTTGTTTTATGCTTTGTGTAGTTCTTCATGGCTTGTTGGATTTGATATGAATTGTCTGTGTCTTGTGTGTTCACAAAACTCAATATATTTGAAATCCCCTTTCAAAAATTATTCCTAATAGGATAAACTTATCTAAAAAAGACATCCCTAATATTTTCAATAATCTAATAAATAAAAAGAAATCTGTCAGTGTAACACAATAAATATAGTATTTCACTTCCAAATAGACTATCAATTCCTTCACTGAATCATATAATACCTGTTATCTCTGTTCTCATTAATCATTTATATAGCTTTTGCAAATACATTATTGCACCTGTCACGTGTAAATCATTACTCTGTAAATCAGTGTGTGTTTATCTTTATGTTACTAACAATATAATTACGAAGATTTTTTCCTCAGATTTACCTCATTACTTTTCTGGAATTTTTTCCCTCCAACTGTGATATGCTCATTTATATTTATCTGTAGGACAATTTTTCTTTTTCTGCACTGACTTATCACCCTCAGGTTGCTAAAATGGATTTCTAAACCAACATGTTCTAAATACATAATTTATGACAAGGAAAATGAGTGATTCGATAAGTGGATTCAATTTAGCTTTTCTTTTATTCTTTTTGGGGAAATATTTGAAATTTTGAAAGGATATCAGTCAGGTAGCTTTCACTGTAACATAGAAAAAGTTTCATATTATAAGCATTGTCTTATCAATGGTGAAGAAAGACATTTTCTGAATATTTTACGATCATTGATAAATCTTTATCTAAAGAATACATACAAAATCATTACATGCATCTGATCATAAATTTTGTTAAATATCAGTATGCAACTTGAGATATAATTGTCACAATATTTTCTGAGGTTTATCTCCTAAGTTTTCTGGAATTATGATTTTTTTTTTTACTCCGATAGATCCTTTTACATTTCACTGTAGATCAGATTTTTTTCAGCAGTGACTAATCAATCTAAGTAATGGAAACCTTTACAAACTCTGAAGTTTTGCAACACCACCAGAACGCCTTTCAAAGTCTTAATAGAGAAGTCATTTTCTCTTTATCTTAGCCTTAGAAGTGGAAATGATATCCTCCTCTGCCTTATGAGGTACAGCAAACTGGAACAACAATTCTTATTAGCGACATTCAATAATTGTTTTAGATTTTTTTTTTAAATATCTGATCTTCTTGAAAAGTGTTTACAAATTTCTCTACCAGCTTTTTAGGCTGAGAAAAATTGTTAATCATAATCTCTTCTAACTTTTCTTGGTTAATTAACATGATCAAGGAAATGTTTACATGTTAGATTCCTTTGGATGCATTTTAATAAAAGTAAGAGGAGACCTCCAAGAGCTTAATCATCTTTTTTTAAATACTATATGCAACTGCTCTACATGATTTTGTCAAATACTTTACTCATTCCTCCTATGAATCTGAACCAGAGGGCTTTTATTTGCAAGGGTATGAAATGATAAGCACTTCATCCATCAAAGATGGTATGAAGGACGTTTTTGATTTTCAATATATACTGTTATTTTTCTAACACTGTTATTAATCAACCTGTTATAATAATTACATGTAAATTTCCTCTAGCAAAGTCATCATTCATTTCTTTTATCTGAGTTTTAAAACCAAAAGAACAAGAAGGCTGTAAATATAACTATCATAAACTCCTCTGAAATGCTTACAACATCATCATCATCATCATCATCATCGTCATCGTTTAACGTTCGTTTTCCATGTTGGCATGGGTTGGACGGTTTGACTGAGGTCTGGAGAGCCAGCGGCCGCACCAGGTTCCAATCTGATCTGGCAATGTTTCCACAGCTGGATACCCTTCCTAATGCCAACCACTCTGAGAATGTAGTGGGTGCTTTTTACATGCCACTGGTACAGGAGCCACTCAGGCAGACCTGGCATTGCTCACATTCAGATGGTGCTTTTTACATGCTACCGGCATGGGAGCCAGTCAGGGGATACTGGCATCGGCCATGTTCGGATGGTGCTTTTTACGTGCTACCAGCACAGGAGCCAGCAAGGGGGCACTAGCCACAGCTACGAAATTGGCTTTAGTTGACTCAACAGGTCTTCTCAAGCATATCATATTGCCTGATGTATCAGGGGTACTCTTAACTGGGCCAGACATGCATGGCTACGATCTCACTTTAGTTTCTGGGTCTTCTCAATCACAGCATGTCTCCAGAGGTCTCAGTCTCCTGTCATTGCCTCACAGAGGCAATGACAGGAGACTGTCATGATCAGGGGTAGGAATAAGTTGATTACATTGATCCCATAATGCAACTGGTACTTATTTTATCAATCCCAAAATGATGAAAGGTAAAATCGATCTCAGTAGCATTTGAACTCAGAATGTAAAGCCGAAAGAAGTGCTGCTAAGCATTATGTCTGCTGTGTTAACAATTCTGCTAGCCTGCTGCTTTCTTTTGGATAATTTAATAAAATATATTGTGCTACTCAATAGCATTTTGAAATGTAACATAAAGAAAATTAATTTTAATTTTTTTTCAGTTTGGAGAAAATTCGTAGCAGTTCAGTCAATAAGTTACCTTTAAATTTAACAAATCCTCTTGCATTAAGATCAACGACAATGAATAAGTTTAGAAAGCTCATTAATGTAAAACATCTCTCAAACATTTCTGAACTTAGCATAATCTATTACTGCCAAGCTTTTCAAAGGTACCTCACAATCATTTAGCAATGCTCAATCTATCTTTTGAATAAAGTGAATGGAAGTCCTCTTTGAATAGAATTTCTCAAAAAGATCAAATTTTTCTACAAATTTGCTTACCAGTCCACAATACTTCAAAAAAATATTCACCATACACACAAACCTGTACATACACATTCATGCAGATTATAAAAAGTCAAGTAACGCCTAACTAGTCTGTTTGTTTCTGCATGGCATTCAAGAGAGCAAGAAGGCAAATTCCAATCCACCAAATAGTAAAATAAAGAAAAACATAACATCATCATCATCATCATCATCGTTTAACGTCCGCTTTCCATGCTAGCATGGGTTGGACGATTTGACTGAGGACTGGTGAAATCGGATGGCAACACCAGGCTCCAGTCTGATTTGGCAGAGTTTCTACAGCTGGATGCCCTTCCTAACGCCAACCACTCAGAGAGTGTAGTGGGTGCTTTTACTTGTCACCCGCACGAAAACGGCCACGCTCGAAATGGTGTCTTTTATGTGCCACCCGCACAAGCCAGTCCAGGGGCACTGGCAACGATCTCGCTCGAAAATCCTACAGGAGCCAGTCAGGCGGTACTGGCAACGGCCACGCTCAAAATGGTGCATCTCATGTGCCACCCGCACAAGAACCAGTCCAGGGGCACTGGCAACGATCTTACTTGGCTTGCCGGGTCTTCTCACGCACAGCCCATTTCCAAAGGTCTCGGTCCGTAGTCATCGCCTCGGTGAGCTGTCAAGTGTGAAGGTTTTTAGCATTTAATCTTCATTCTCCCACAGACGAATTGCTGCCAACACAAATCATTATTATTTTTCTTAGATTCAAGATTCAACCTATCAACTAGTTTATCAGTTAAGATGCCAATTACCAATGACCAGAAGATAAATAGCCAGCTGTCAATCACTCACTCAGTCACTCATCATCCATAACCTGAAAAAAAACATTCAGCACGCTTGAATCCAACTTATAACTACTCAACACCCATAGTTTGACTATTCAACTTCCAACATTTTATTAGATGAACTCACTTTTAATTTGAATACTCTTGATTCAATTATATAAAATGTGTTTTCTTATGGGCTAAGCTTTACATCAATACTTTCCGCTGCAGACAATTCGCACTTAAAAGAAAACAGGCTGCATTGATTTATTGTATTCATTCCTAGTTTTAAACAAATTCATAATTATTGAAGTGATGGAATTCATATGAGAAAGCAATATTTCAAAGCTATTAACATTTCATAGCTGTCTTAGAGTTCCAAGAAGCAATAGCCCATCTAACTTTGCTTTGAAATAACTTTCTGCAGTTAATATCCATCTCAAATTTTGGCTCAAGGCCAGCAAATTTAGGGTAGTGGGGTAAGTCAATTACATCGACTCCAGTGTTACAATGGTACTTGCTTTATCAACCCTGAAAGAGATGGAAGTTAAAATGACCTCAGTGGAATTTGAACACAGAGTGTAAGGATGGATAAAATGCTGCTGTGCATTTTGCCTAGCATGCTAACAATTCCGCCAGCTTGACACCTTCTTTCCACAGTTAATATCAACAAATATCAATACATGCCAACAAATGAGCCGCGACATGGTCATTAGTCTTGTAAAAGATAGCAACTAAATTCATTCAAATCAAATCCAATCATTGAGCAATGAAGTCCTAGATTAGTGATGAGCAAGTTGCAGCCTGCAGGACTTTCTGAATGGCAAGTCTAACAAAAAATTATCTGGAAGTATTTTAGTCATGTTAGCCACCTGCTACTGAGTCATATCTCATGTAACCTGCTTCTTGAAAAGGGTTACCCATTCCTGTCCTAGATGTACAAAATGAGGGAATGGTCACAGGTGAAATCATTTTAATCACAAGTCTACTTAATCTGGCTTTACCTGAAAATAAAGAATGTCAGAAACAAATATCACTGTTCTGTTTGATATGGAATTGTAGGTAACCATTAAACAATGTGCTTTCAATACTGACATTAATTAACATTCTTTTCAAATATTTCTTTAAATTTACATTCTTTTCCACCACAGCCAAATCTTGTATACATCATATTGCAGTTCACTCTTAAATGCAATTCAAGTGTATCTTTAAAGTTATTTCTAATTGAATCAACAGATTCACTTAGTGCAATTTAAATTTCATTTATCTCTTTACTGCATAAGTATTAAATAATTAAAGGATATTTTTCACTGAAATATGTTGCTTTAATCAATAGCCTGGCTTGGTTTCATGTTCTCTTGCTTGGTGGGGCTGGGGTCATTCCAAGTTAGTAGTCCCAGAGGCATCATCATACAATAGAGCCAACCAGGTTCACCAGTGCTCTTCATCGCTGGCAGTCCCATGCCAGCCCCTCTGCATCTTCCAAGGTGACATCAAGCCTCTAGAGAACTTCCTAAATCATGTCCAGCCATCTGATGCAAGCAGGGCCTGCTATAATACCTCTTCTAGCCCACAGCTGCTGCACTGAATCTAGTGAAAGATGAAGTCAGTGCCACCCTGAAGAAACTCAACAACTACAAAGCCCCAGGAGTCTGCACTGTGTTGAAGGCAGGCAGAGAAAGCATGATCCAGTAGCTCAATGAATAGCCACAACAGCAATTTATGCTATTTCTTTTTAATGCTTTAATGAGAGAGAGAGATAAATATATATATATATATATATATATATATATATATATATATTCATTAGAACATATTTCAGTGAAATTATCCCTAACTTTTGTGGTATGTAGTATTTTTGCTGCTATTTCTAGCGAGTAGATGTCCTATTATAGGCGTCTCTGCATTTCTAATGAATAATACATAGTCTATTGACTGTTTTTACTCTCGCTAGGCCACTGGTGGTAAATAAAATTTCTAAAATTTTCTTTGCCACCCTATAATTTATTAATTATTAATAATGATAAAATTCTATATATATATATATATATATATATATATATATATATGTATATATGTATGTATATATATATATATATATATATATATATATATATATATATATACATATATATATATATATATACATACATACAAACATACATATATATATGTATATGCATGTATGTATGTATGTATGTATGTATGTATGTATGTATGTATGTGTGTATGTATGTATATACATGTGTGTGTGTGCATGTGCTCGTGTGTGTGTGTGTGTGTCCTCACCATTATCATCATGCATATATTCTTCCATATGCTTATAGGTTGGGTGGTTTGTAATGGTCCATGTCATCTTGCAATCTCAACAGTATCATGTGAATGACAAGATGATAACCATCAATCTATATTGCTGACACAATCTAGAGTCACTTTATTACTTTTCAAGCTGTTGACACATACAATCAACAGACCAAATAAAATTGCAAGTATGCATTTGTAAACATATGTATCTATGTGTAAATATTCACACACATGTATGCATGCACGCACATGCACTCACACACACACACACATGCACGCACACAACGCACAGACTCACACACAGTGGAATGCATGTTTGATGTACTTATGGGGAAAAAAACAGACATTTAGTAAAATACGTCTTCACACACCCATGTATGTGCATTCAAACATGTGCATCCAAATGTGCTAGTGAATCAAATACTTTATTTTCCATTTTGAAAAATTTGGGGTTTTTTAGATAGTAAAGTATATGCTACCCAAATTTGTATTATAATTACTTAAAATTTGGAAGATGAGAAGGCATATGTTCTGGTGATCAGATGAACTAGCTTTCTTTATTTGTATTAATTGTATTGTATAATGCTGAACTTACATATAATTGCAAATATGTATATATAAGTTCTTGCAGACTGAAATTAATACTACATGAAGAAGGTTGCAAAACAGCCATAATCCTATAGAAGCCACATGGTTAAATAAATCTATATTCACCTCTCACATCTCCTTATGCTTCATATACTCCTCACAGTATAATTTATCATTTGGATTTTCTGTACTTTCAATTACATGGACACTTTATATTACTTCTTGTAAGTGATTACTGTATGGGCTGATAGCTGAGTCTGTAAAAGTTTGTGATAGCCAATGTTTCTCTGAAAGCATATCTTACACTACCCTTTTTTGCATTGTGAAGCACACTGAATAACCAACTCGAGGAGGCATCCTCCTAGTGTTGAAATAGCAGTATTGTCTGTTCTTATAAAACACCCACGTTTAAGTAGTTATAAGCATTACTTCTCAGTATAAATACTGCTTTCATTTCTATTATTATGTTTTTTTTAGGTGGAAATATTGGTTTAAATGTAATTTCTGTAATTGCGGTTTATATTTAATAGATATTGATATGCATTGGTTTATTCCCAAGTTGACTCATTTCAAGATGACTGAAACCGGATAGTTAAAGTGGTATGTTATTCTGTTAGTTTATGTTTGCTTCATTTTAATTATGTTTTCATGTTTATGTAAGTTTTATTGGTGTTGCTAGCAATGTGTATTTGTTTATGTGTTTTAGTTAATTCATACGCTTATAGCTCTAGATTGATTATTCCTTAAGTTAATATTATTTTCCAATTATACTGCCAGAGCATCCTCTTCCCTTGCTAACTTGGTCCTCAAGGTAATGGAAGTTATCTACTATTTATTGTACCTGCACATCTGCCATCCACAAAGACTACTTTCTCTGTTAACTTTCTTCTGATACTGCTGCACCTTTTACATGTCTGTAACTTTCACTGGGTACACATTATGGAATTTCTATCAACACCTTTTCTATATATCAAGCAGTGCCATCTTCCTGAAGGGATTAACAATTTGTCTGCTTTCCTACTTACTAGGACTTTAGTCTTTGGTAATTTAACTTTAAAACCCTTTGATTCCAGACCTAGCTTCTACACCTGAAGTTTCTTCTCTAATTCTGGTGGTGATTCTGCTATAAAAACAAAATCATTAGCATAGAGGAACCCTGAAGGGCAACAGTCTTAAATTCCCCTGTTATGACCTACAGAAATATGATAAACAAAAGGTAGGTGAGAACTGTTCCTTGATGAACTCCTACCTGTACACTAAATTCATCGCTATGCTCGTCACTGCCTTTCACCTTACTGACTGCATCCTTGTACATGACTTGTACAACTCTCACCAGCCACTTATCTATCCCAAGCTTCCACATTGACTACCAGGTAAGGGAGTGGGGAACCCTCTCAAAAGTTTTCTCCATGTTAACAAAAACCAAGTGAAGTTTATTTTTTTCAGCAATATATATATATATATATATAAATACATGTGTGCTTGTGTGTGAATGAACGCAGCTATTGATCATACACATCCTTATCATTAGTATATATATGAAACCATAATGATTTTGGCACTTTCCACCAGGATTGATTCTTTTAGCACAAAGCAAGGAGTATCAGTTATGTAACACCACTAACATTAGAAACAACAAAGGTAAAAACTGTGACAAAAACATGAATACAGAAGTGTTTACATTAATGGCACCAACATTATCAACCATTATGAAACCAGCAATAACAATATATATACATATATATATATATATATATATATATATATATATATGTGTGTGTGTGTGTGTGTGTGTGTGTGTGTGTGTGTGTGTGTGTGTGTGTGTGTGTGTGTGTGTGTGTGTGTGTGTGTGTGTGTATGTATATTTGCCTGACAACACTAGCAAGGACAAAAATAGTTAGAGGAGAAATAAGGGATTTTATTACATTACTGGCATCTAAAACAACAACAATGAGCTGTTAACCTCTGCTGCTCTCACTTCCACTACAGTCTAAAAGGTTGTGCTATTGTCTTATTGAAAGACAACATCAAAGAGTTGTTGACCAGTGTTTACAGACAGTACAGTCAGTTGCTTTGATTTCCACTTGTAGCAGAAAATAAATATTTCATCATAAAAAAAGGAAAAAAAAAAAACCTGTTTCTTTTGCAGAAGAGCAGTTAAACAGCAGTTTTGGCAGTTCTGTGACACTTTGACCTTCAACAAAGCATTCTAGTGTTTTACCACAACACCAACCAATGCAGACTATCAAATTTAAAGTTCAACCATCTCTAATTGTAATCATTCTGGTAAGTATTTCCTTGCTTGGGAACTAGGCAAGGTACCTACAAATCTATCAAAACTGGTGAGACACTTTATGTGGGACTTATTTGTGCGCCTTTATATTTCAACAAGATCCACATTATCTCATATAACCATAAATGACACTTAAATTGAATAATTTTCTCCACACTTCACTAATCCAGAGCAATAAAATGGTGAGATTATAAACTTCCAGCCCATTTTTTATCAGTTTTATACAGTAAATCAACATTCACATCTAAATCTTTTTGATAAGGTACAAGATCTAATCTTTAGTAGAAGCATAGATATTTAAATTAACTCTAGTGAATTACCGGAGTTTATTTTATTGAGCAATGGTCAATAAAAAGTATAGTTGATACTGGCAAGATTTTCACTCAGGATGAAGAAAAACAAAACTAAATAGTGTAGAGGCTAGTAGTCAATTTATTAAAAATTGTAAAATGTGACTATGAAAAAAGTATCTCTCAACAGGTTTGCAGAGAAAATACACAGTTGTAATGCAACAAATACTTTTATATGGGTATGCAGCAACAACAATCATGCCTTCTTTCAACTCTTCTTTGCCATCTCTGTTCTTCCCTGCTTCACACAAATGGTCTTCTCAATCATCGATGCCATCAGATGGAGGAACAATTCAATCAGGAGCAAACTAAGATTCTTGTACATAAGAAACAGCCAACAACAAATACTTTTATCAAATTTGTTGAAGGTATTTTGTTGGGCTCACTTAAAATGTTACTCTCTATGACAGAGAGGCATCATATCTAGGGTCCAATATATATTTTCTCAACTGCATGAAATCAAGACCCTTAAAAACCCCTTTACATTTCACAACTCTTTCTATATACGCTGTCAGAAATGTAACAGTATAGAAATGCAAAATATAACCAGTGAAGATAAGTGAGGAATCAGAAATGACAGTGATAAAGATAATGATGGTGGTGATGAGCTTCATTAGTAATTTAATGTTGGCTCATTAAAAATCGTGGTGGTGTTGTTGTTGGGTAGCAGTAAACCAGTGGCAAGTTTCATACTCTAATTTTCATTCTAAATCATAGTAATCACTTTGCCTCACTTATATCAGCTGCTCATGCACTTGAGGAAAGTATGAGCTTCACTCAATGTTATTTTCTTCCTCTTGCAACTCTCTTGTCAAATGTCTGGGGTAAAAAAAAAGTGTAAAGAACCCCTTCAGTCATGAATGACCATGGCATTGCACCTAGAAAGTTCCCCTCCAAGGCACAAGTCCATGCAAGTTTGTTGATGGCAATTGCCAATGCATATTAACCTCCCCTCTTTACAGCACCGATGTTATCCAAGGGAAAGGCAAAGGTTGATACACCTTGGCACCAGTGATGTTGCAACTCATTTCTACAGCTGAGTGAACTGAGGCAACATGAAATAAAGTGTCTTGCTCAAGAACACAATACACAGCTCAGTTCAGGAATCAAACTCACTACCTCGTGATTGTGAGCCCAACGGTCTAACCACTGAATCATGTGCCTTCACTAATGTCTATGTATAAGTAAACATTAATTCTGTTTTACACAATTTAATGGCAGGGAATTTTCAATAACCACCTCTAAAGAATAGAGTCAACTTAATCAGCCACAACCTTTACTGCATCTCATCTGTTACACTGCCCCAAATATTGTTGCACAAGCTTCTGGGTAAGTCTGTAATGGAACATCTTGGCCTGCTTTTTCTTCTCATCCTCAGCTTTTGAATACTATCATAGGGGCTTTTAGGCTCTATCTTTGTCAATTGTCCCATACTAGAGCTGCCTGCTCTTTCACAGGAATGAGAAAAGTCTCTGTAACTTTCAAGATCCAGAGATATACTGTCTTTCATCCTCACTGTTCAAAAGGAACTGAAGTAGAGATATAGTTTCCTTTGTAACATAGTGAAGGTACATGACCTAGTGGTTAGGGTGTTGCACTCTATATCATGAGATTGTGGTTTCAATTTCTAGACCAACTATGCATTGTGTTCTTGAGCAAAGCACTTCATTTCACATTGCTCCAGTTTCCTCAACTATAAACGTGTAACCTTGTGATGGATTGGTGTACAAGGGTAAGATGGTGATTCAGGAAAATGACCTGAATGGAGGTCTCACAAGCCATGTTTTTTATTCAGTGATTGAAAGGATAGATAGAACAACCTTATACCATGAATCCCAACTGGTTGGGATTGGCTGTTCAACCACATCAAAGGAGATGATGTTGATAATAATGATGATGATGATGATGATGATGGTGATAATGACGACGACGACGACGATGACGATGGCAGCAGCGGTGGTGGTGGTGCTGCTGCTGCTGCTGCTGCTGGTGATGCTGGTGCTGGTACTGGTACTGGTGGTGGTGTTGTTGCTGGTGCTGCTGGTAACATGGCTCTGCCAAGCAAACATTTTCTTTACCACTTAATTCCTATTTAAATTCTGTCTTATTAGATTACATACCAGAGAACAAAAGAAAGCTGGAAATATTTTCCCAACATTAGTTTAAGCTTTATTAGTTAAAACAAAAATAAAAACGTGTTATTGTTGCTACTGTTATCATTTATTGTGTCATTTAAATTGCTCGAAATACTGTTTTGTATGTACATATGTGTGTGTGTGTGTCTATGTGTCCGTGTGTTAAGTTTTTAGAGAAGTTAAATAGGTTCTTTTTTTTTTTACCTCCATTTAATGTCCCCAAAACTTGTTTCTTTCTATTTGAGTTTTTGGGAACATTTATGCATGTTAGTAGTTTGTGTGTGGAAGAAGATATTTCTTTACAAATCAAAGCTCTCACTCCAAAGTTGGAAGCAATTCAATTCTTTCAGGAGAGGAGGTAAGTTGATTACATCAACCCCAGTACTCAACTGGTACTTATTTTATTGACCCCAAAAGGATGAAAGGCAATGTTGACTTCAACAGAACTTGAACTCAGAACATAAAGGCAGATGAAATACCACTAGGCATTTTCTCTGGAATGCTAGTAATTCAGCCAGCTCACCACCTTAAAAAAAAAATGATAATAATAATAATAATAATGATAATGATGATGATGATGATGATGATGATGATGATAACAACAACAACAATAATAATAATAATAATAATAATAATAATAATAACAATTTTTTATATTTTGTAGAACTATATTTTAGTAGCAAGCAATAGTGGATTTGATACATTATATCTGTCTCACAGATTCAAATTTACTTCAAATCAAATTTGATTTTTCACCCCACATGATAAATAAAATAAGCACCAATAATAAATTAGACTTGTCTCAATTAACTGTACTTCCCCTTCATACAAAATATGGACTTTGTACCAAGGGAAAATAATTCATTATTAATTTAATGTGAGGATAACAGAGTTGAGACTGGGGCTGGATGCCTTATATTAACATGGTTTGTGCTTTCATTTACTGGATTCAAATTTTTCAGATGTTAACAATACCTTTTATTCTCCTAGTGTTAGTAAATTAATAACCAGCAAGGTATGAATGCCATTTCAATAAACTTGCACAATAAACTCAAAAAAATGACTCAACCTCATAGAAAAAAATTAATAATTCTTTAATATATGTGTTATTCTCATGAAAGTTTCATCTAAGGGAATAATTAAATTGAGGAATTAACTTGTTTTTATGTTGTGAACTAGAAAGAAAACAAAACCATGTGAGCTAGAATGGCAAAAATGCATAGTTTCTCATTCAAAGATCTTGTTTGTACAAGATTAAAAAAAAGAAGTTAACTTTCAGAAATTATTTCTTAATTTATTGAAGTTATTTTCCTTTTCTTTCAGAGTTGCAGATAATTGCTGCAAGGTTTTGCTTTTGTTTTTCAACTAAGAAATAAATTACAGTTATCTTCTATCTTTTATTTGCTTCAGTCATTGGACTGCAGCCATGCTGGAGCATTGCCTTGAAGGGTTTTAACCAAATGAATCACTACCATCACCACCACCCCAGGATTTGTTTTCTTTTTTTCTTAAGCCTGGTATTTATTCAATCAGTCTCTTCTGCAGAACCATTAAGTTATGGGGATGTAAACAAATCAATGCTGGTTGCCAAGTAGTGGTAAGAGACAAACACAAATACACATACACACATACGATCCGCTGGATGTGTAATGTCAGTGTGCACACACGACAGAGTGTAAGGGCCCCAAGAGAAATGTTGGACATAAGAAGCATCAGATGTGGTGTGCAAGAGATACAACTGCACTGGTATGGTCATGTGCTATGTATGAAATTGAAATTGAAATCAAATTCAATAATTGGCATCTGTGCTAGTGGAGCGCTAAGAGCACCATCCGATGGCTTCCATGCCGGTGGCATGTAAAAAGCACCATTCAAGCATGATCGTTACCAGCATCACCTTACTGGCACTTGTGCTGGTGGCATGTAAAAAAATATTCAAGCAAGGTCGTTGCCAGTGTCGCTGGACTGGCTCCTGTGCAGGTGGCATATAAAAACACCATTTGTGCGTGGCTGTTGCAAGTACTGCCTGACTGGCCCTCATGCCGGTGGCACATAAAAGCACCCACTACACTGTCATTCTGTTTAGGGAGAATGTTGGCCTGCTTGCCTAGCCAATCGGGTGGCATCCTTTAAAAGCTTACAACAATGCAAAGAAGCACATTGTGACCAGGAGTGTATAACAACATCTGCTGTTCTGATCAATACAGTGACAATAAATTTACATAATGGTTATATATTTGCTTTCTCCCCTTTTTTCACTTACTTTTTTTTTTATCATATTTTTCTTTAAAGTATTAATCTCATTTTTCTTTTTTTTTTTTTTTTTTTGCACAGTTCACATATAGTAACCCCTCCACAACCAGTGAAATATATATTTCTTCTTCCAACTCTCACCAGCCCATTGTTATCCTACAGACTTCCTTCTTTCAGCCAATGCTTGAGGCTTTTGTTTTTAATCAGTTGTTTTTTTTTGCTCATTTATATTCACTTCAATACATCAAAATCAGTGAAACATATACATCTCATTTCTGTCCAGATATTACATTTCCTTTCGTTGTTAAGGCTTCATTGTCTGACATTATAATTGATTTAATGGGCAAAAGCAAAAATAAATTATTTTCAATAAATATATGATGAAATATAAATGAATTGTAAACAATTATATTATTTAGGATGTTGGTATTAACAACTGTACAAGCAATAAACGTTTCTAATAATTAGTTTCTTACATTAATAACACTTCTTATTTTCTTTTATGTTGTTCTTAATGTCAAAATGACATCATATGGATATGATTGTAGAATACTGAAAGAGATTCTGCTTTAATCATAAATATAGTATCTTTTAGTAAGATGTAATATAAATAATGTAATGATTAGTAAACAACAATAATTACAGTTTTCCAGATTATTAACTTCATTTTTCATATTTTCATTTAGAAACTATTTTTCTCAGTTTCAAGCTCCAAACATTATCAAAAGTTCTATTTCTAATTAGATACATATACTGGAATTAAACTGAGAAGCTTTAATTCTAAATGAAGAGTTTTAATGTTCCAATCTACTAAACTTCAATAATATATGCATCGGTTCATGCATTTTAAAGAGAGCTAAATTCTCTTCTGCAATATATGGGATATTTGGCAATTAATTAAAATTACTTAGGCTCACTACATTAAGTATGTTTACACATACTTAACTTGTTTTTCTTTGTTTTTTTTTTGTGCAGAAAACATCTCTATATTGTTTCCTATAAGAGTAAAGTGCCTCCATCCTAAACAGAGTGCAGTGCTAGAACCCAGTTGCCTTAGCTCGCAACAGCTCTCTCCATAAAGTTAATGAATGCATGTATATATGTGTGTGCATGTATGTGTGCACATGTGTGTGTGTGTGTATGTGTGTGTGTGCGTATTCATGTGTATTTATCCAAGTTTGCTTCAAGTAACTAACTATAAAACTGAATATTATCATAAATGGATTTTTCACAAGTACCCTCTAGTTCTCAAATAATTGTAAAAAAAAGATGAAAGATAAAACTCTCTAAAGGTATATCATACTTTTTCAAAAATGTCTTTCAATCATTATTCTACAAGCACAACTCATACAATTAAGCAAAATACAACTGTCTAACTCAATATAAAAGTAACCTTTTTTTAAAACTTTAAAAGCAACTTCAGCACATAATATTTTTCCTTTTTCTGTATTAAAGTATATAATGTCTGCTCTCTTGTTTCCTACTCAGATACTGTAATTCAACACAAGACCTACAGTTATCTATCACGGTAGGCTTCCATCTTTCTTATCACAAATTATAATTTCAATTTGATCACTAATTAGCCGTTTGTAAAAACCAGAATTGTACTATTTTTGGCTTCTTATTGATTGGTTATTTCAATTTATCTCTCACCTATTTTATTGCAAATATGATGGCCCATTCAACAACAGTGAGAATATGAACATAATTATTTTCAATTCACTGCAAACATTTATCACACAACCGTTTTTCCCACATCCAGTTCCCAACATCCATTTTCTTTCTTTTTCAATTAGACTAGAATGTTAAAGTAGATTTTAATATAAATAGATATATAGATAATCTATATGCAAGAAAGGTGTGATTATGATTTTAAACCAACACGTATCTAGATAAAGTTTATAACAAATAATTTCATTGTAAGAACAGTTAATGAACTTGAAGCAAGCATAGGAGAAAACATGCTTCTCTGGTAACTCAAAAGTCAGCTCAAATATCAAAAACGAAATATTTCTTTCTTTCAACTTATTTCTATCTTCTCTGCCCATTGTATGTTGAAGTAAAAAAAAAAAATAAATAAATAAATTTGAAATAGTTATGAACAACTGGTGAGCTACTTCAGAACCAATAGCTTTTTTTGTATTGAATAAAATATTAATTTCAAATTTTGGGTCAAGGTAGCAGTTTTGGTGAGGAGAGGCCAAATCAATTACTTATTTCTTTATTGCCCACAAGGGGCTAAACATAGAGTGGAAAAACAAGGACAGACAAAGGGATTAAGCCGATTATATCGACCCCAGTGTGTAACTGGTACTTAATTTATCGAACCCGAAAGGATGAAAGGCAATGTTGACCTTGGCGGAATTTGAACTCAGAACGTAATGGCAGACGAAATACCGCTAAGCATTTTGCCCGGCATGCTGATATTTCTGCCAGTTTGCCGCCTTAAAATCAATTACATCAACTCCAGTACTCAACTAGTACTTATTTTATCAACCCCCAAAAGGATGAAAGGCAAAGTCAACCTTGGTAGAATTTGAACTGACAATATAGAGACAGATGAAACGCCACAAAGCATCTTGCCCAGCATGCTAACAATTCTGCCACCTCACTGCTTTTGTATTGAATAACTATTGAATAACAGTTACATTTGGACTTACACAGTCAAATTATAACCTCTTGCAGGAATATTACTTATATCTTGGGGTGAAGAACTTTTTATTATTCTCATCCAAGACAACATTCAGAAGAAAGCTTTCTATATAATGAGCAAAACTTCTCTTTAATAAAACCTTTCAGTTCCTTCAGTGCTATGCTTAAAACATTATTATCCTCATCTGAATTCTATAATACATTGAATTTTTCAAATTATCCTACCTGCTTCCATATTTCTCTGTTCTATAAATCAACTCTTTCAAAGAGGCTTTGATGATTAAGTAAGAGATTTGTCTCATGGTGATTGCAAAGTTCTGACTTCTGCTTAGCAGCAGCAAAAGAGACTCAGTTGTTCTGGCAAAGTTTTGATATTTTTTTTATATTGCACCCACAGTTTGTAAGATTCCAGTCCATAGTAGTTATAAATCTGATTTTTTTCCTTGTTTATTATCCTTTATTTCTTTCACTCATTAAACTGGCCATAGAGGGACATCTTGAAGAATTTTGGTTGAGCAAATTGAACCCTGTACTTTTCTTACTTTTAAGCCTGGTACTTATTTTGTCATTCTCTTTTGTCAAACCACTAATTTATAGGGACATAAACACACCAACACTGGTTATCAAGTAGTATTGAGAAACAAGCACAAATACAAAGACACACACATACACATATATGGATGTACATGTGTGTGTGTGTGTGTGTGTGTGTATACATGCATATATATACATATATATATATATATATATATATATATATATATATATATATATATATATATATATATATATATATATTATATACATATATATATATATATATATATATATATATATATATATATATATACATATATATATATATATATATATATATATATATATATATATATACATGTATATATACATATATATGTATATATACCTATACACACACACACACTATATATATATATATATATATATATATATATATATATATATATATATATATATATATATATATATATATATATATACATATATATATGTATGTATGTATGTATGTATATATATATTTACACACACACACACAACAGGCTTCTTTCAGTTTCTATCAACAAAATCAACTCACAAGGCTTTGGTCAGCTTGAGGCTATAGTAAAAGACACTTGCCCAAGGTGCCATGCAGTGGGAATGAACCTGTAATATGTGCTTAGAAAGCAAAATTCTTACCACACTGCCACATCTTACTAGATTGTTAATCTTTTGTTTCTTGCATCAATTCATATCTTCAGGTACCCTATTCCTATAGAAAAAATATCTGAATGGAAAGAAAATTGAAGTCTTCAAGAACAAAAATTCTGCCAGATTATATAATTTTGACACTGGATAATATTTAATTTCTGAATGGAAAACAAGATAGACCCATAAGTAAGAAAAGATAGCAATGGCTTACTTAGTACTGCAAATAGTGGCCAACATATTTATGGAATACATATATATATATATATCATCACTCATCATCCTTTAACGTTCATTTTCCATGCCGGCATGGGTTAGACAGATTGACCAGAGCTGGCAAGCTAGAGAGCTGCACCAGGTTCCAGTCTGATTTGACTCAGTTTCTATGGCTGGATGCCCTTCCTAACACCAAACACTTTACAGAGTGTGCAGGGTGCCTTTTACATGACACTGGCTCAGGCACTTTTACATAGTGCCAGAGGGTGTGTTATTACATGGCGCTGGCATGGGTGCTTTTTACATGATGCTGGTATAGATGCTTTTTACATGGCATTGGTTCTGGGCTTTTACAGACTAATCCTCTTCAGCAGGGGGAGCTGCATTTACACTTCTGCTGAGGAGGATGGGTCTTCTTGAATACAACAAAGCACCAGATATCTCAGTCCTTTGTCATAAGGTTCTGTGTCCTGAAATCATCCTTCAGTACTTCATCCCATGTCTTCTTGGGTCTTCACTCATCTCTGAAAATAGCAGGAGTACTTTCAGTAGCTCAATGAATAGATGCAGATGATATATTTATTATTTGGTATTATCAGGAGTATATCAAAATTTTGTTTGATCATATGACTTCTATACTTAATTCTAGTCAATATGCTTCAAAGAAAATAATTATAACTAGTATTATATAATATACTAAAGCAATGATAAACAATGTAATGCAATACATGTACTCCAAACCAAGAGTGACTCTGCTTTCACAAAATATTTTCTATAAATATCACTGTGATGCAAAAAAATCAAAAACCTATAACATAAACAGAAAATGTTTTGTAAACAAAAGTAAAAAAAAATTCTCCTACCTAAGACTTTCTCAAAGGGTGAATTAACTTAAGATCTGGTGCATTTGCAGAAGATTTTAAAAAGAAAAGATGGAATGACACCTAAAGGTCCCTACAGAATGACAAAAAACTTTGGTTAGAAGAGAATCATCAGATATAAGAACAACATAACTTGAATAGTTCAAAAAGGAAATCCATAATGACTTTGTAAGTCATTTCGCTACTGACACAGATTGTTTAGGTTTGATGTTATAAACATGTCAACATACTTCAATGGCCTGCCAATAACAATGCATTTCTCTATTGCTTCTCCGATGCACAACATCACGATTTTTCTCAGATTCTTTTATTTTAATATTTGTGGGGATTTTTTTTTTTTATGTCTGTCATCACTCTTGTTGGATTTTGTAAGATACTCTTACTCTTACCCAAGTTGAGTGGAAAGAGCAGAAATCAAGTGGAAGTGAAGGCATTTGTGTGAGAAAAATGTGTAAAGGGGTCACACTAGATATTAAACTTGATGCGTTTCAAAGGTTTGACGCAGATGAAAAAAAAAAGCAGCCACATTGCAAAAACATTGACGCTTGCAATGTCTATAGTGGGAACATTATGTGACTTCAAGACAAAAAAAGATAAAATTAGTTCGTCTAAGCAGCTACTTTAGTAAATACCAGACATTGGCTTTTCATAGATCAGAAGTGATGCTAAAACTGGAACTGCTCTTGAGTATGCAAATCAATAATAAGAAAGGATATAATGTGCTGATAAATACGATTGTCATTCAAGTGGAACTGAAAAGATTGTATGAAGATTTGCAGAAAGAGGAAAGTGCAACTTCTGATACAAGACTTTTTAAATTTTTTTAATGTAGTAAAGGCTAGCCAGCTCCTTGATTTGCCCAACATTAAAATGACTGGTGAAGCTATCATTACTGATACAGAAGCTGCAACTAATTATCCTACTAAATTGAAAAATATACGAGAGGAGGTTACATGCCAGAACAAATATGCACTGTTGATGAGACTGGCTTCTTCTGGAAGTTCATACCAACTAGTATTTTTATTTCAAGTGAATAAAAATTAGTACTAGGCTTTAAAGTTCTCAAAAGATTATTTGATATTCATGTAAGAGAAAATGCTGTTTATTACATGAAATTAAAATCCCTACTATGAAAATCCAGGAGTGTTCAAGTACTGATAGGTTTAATCTGCCTATGAGAAGGCGTCCAGTTAAGAGGGTTTGGATGGCTACAAGCATTTTCCAAAACTGGTTTCAAAACGTTTTTTTTTTCTCTCTCTCTCTCTCTCTCTCTCTTTCTCTTTGTCCTGGTATGTTTCCAACAAAGCATTGCCCCTTTCAGACACTGTTCCAAACCACCCAGTAAACTTAAATTATATTTCTAATAAAGCGTATGTGGCATGTATTCTTGAGAATATAGTACAACTTCTTTGCTCTAACTTTATGGCATATCATTTGAGAACTTTCAAATCATTCAAAAAATGTAGCTGATTGGGAGGACAAACTTATAGTTAGGGACCTTTAGGGAAAGTTAAACATTGTAGTTGCACTGGATAATGTCAACAAATGATGTGGAACTCTTAGCTATTTACTGTGTTTGTAAAACATAACGAGATTATCTATAACTATATAAGATTTTTACTCGCAGAAAGTTTACATCAAGTTCAGTAAGATTTTGTGACACTAACAAATAATAAATTGGTAGTCATAGATGATTGATTTGCTAGAGTCCCTTAGGAAAAAAGCTTGTGTACAAAGGAACTAATGAGGCAAGAACAAGAGTGAACTGTGGGACAAGGAGAAAAGACAAATTCCACCCACTCCAGTTGATTGCAAAGATGTGGCTAAAGGGTTGGCACTTATTGAAGGAAAGTCTGCAAATCTTTGTTGATAATGATCCTAATTTTGAACATAGAAAATTGATAGGAGTTTATGATGAACTATTCTTACATTGAATTGCAGACAGAGAAAGTATACCTTTAGTCTTAGACAACTTTGGACAAGTTCTTCACCCTGCATCTGATACTGATGATCTACAGGGCAGAAGATAATACTTCTCTTCCCCCATCTCCCATCTGTCATCCCACAGCCCTCAATATCATACGCAGTGAGTTTGTACTGTACTATGATATAACAGTATTATTCATTATTGTATTTCTCTTCAAATGTATTTATGAACACTTATACCAAGTTTAGAAATCGATAGTTTCCTGCATCAAAGTGGCTGTATTGTTTCTTTCTAAAAGAAAATTCTATGGGAACGTCTCTCAGTTTATAACACAGGTCATTAAAGAACAAATAGGTTTCGCATTACACAATTCGCGCTCCGGCAAGATTTTCAGGGACGCAACACTTTCATAACGCAGGGAATATCTTTCGTGTCCTGGTGCATGAATTTCGTTTCCTTGATGATATATTATGTACTCATGTTTATTGTTGTTCTCTCTCTATATATATACATATACATTTGTCTTTTTTTTACTCTTGACTCCACTTCAATTTTCGTGACAACCAATGACACAGAGAAATTTTTAAATGCATTTCCTCGTGCTCAAGTTTTCAGAATGAATGAGTAACCAATCCGCTACTTTCACATACACATTCCGCTGTTTAACTCGAATGCAGATCCCTCAAATCTGTAAAATAAATTGTACTCATCTAAAATACTGTATTTTAATAATAGTTAAACTTTTAATTATTACATGGAAGAGATTTAAATTAGAAGAAAACAAAAAGAGAGATTTAGAAATACGAGATACTTTCGATATAAACCGCGAGTGCGAAATGAGATAACGTCAGCTGTTGTAATTATGTTCGTGAAGTGGTAGGCGGAAACTGCCGAATACTTCCGACAGAAGTATGACAAATCGCTAGACCCTGAAGAACTATCTTCAATCGAAGTCGTCCTTTCTTACTCTCGGTTTCGCTGTGCTTTTCTTTTTCAGACCTGACCTTGTTTCTCCAGCTATTTTAATCTACTACCTTCGATTCAATGCACCACCAGCTCGATAATACTATTAAGCTCCACACGTTTGTTATTATAGCCATTAATCGGTGACGTCGTTAAAACTCACTTTGGCCTTCTGTATTTACACGGACACTTAATTACCACAAATTATATACACCAAGAAAAAACTGATATAAACTTCGATATTTTTCTCTATACGTTTCTGTTAAAACCCCAACAAATATGGGTTTCTGGGACATAATATTCTGGATTTTCCTTCTCGTTTTACTGACCATACCGGTTCTGTATTCATTTAGTGGACACTTCAGGTATTATGTCAAGATAGGTATTTATTACTTCATCGTTCTGTTTCTGGCCACAGTTGTTTGTTTGGTTGCCTGGGTCCGGCCTTTTCATGTCAACAACCACAAGTAAGGCACTCTTATTTTTATATCTACTTTCATTTTATTCTTCCGTTGTACTCTGCAATTTTCTTTCTATCCATTCGCATTAACACTTCCTTAAAATCAATTTTATTTATCATTTCTCATAATTTCAGTTTTTCGTGCTTTTTTTTTTAATCTCTACCTCTCTCTGTCTACTGTACTTATAACTAAACCTAACTACACGTGTCTATGAATATCTAATTCTTATTAGATTATTTCATGTTGAAGCGAGTTTCTAGAGGTTCTTAATAAAACTGAAATATGCACATTGCTTCTTCTTAATTGAACATGTTGAAACATTATGCATAATTTTGTAATCTAACCCTATAAAATCACGTTTCGGGTTTCATTCATTCGTTCAGTTTCACTTTAATGCAGACGATATATGTTTAGTAAGCTAACTTTAACTTTCTGTCGGCTTTGTTCATTCACTCGCACTTTTTCACAATTAAGCAAAAGGCTATTCAAATTTCTGATATCTATTAGATCACTTCCTCATTCTCTCGGTTGCCTATTTAATAATATAAGCAAAAATAGAGCAATTTTTTTACTATCCTTTTTATTATATAACGTTATGTGAAAAATCTCTGAGGTTATCGTAATGTAAGTGAAAGTTCGCCCGTACAGTTATTCCGTTTCTATTCCCTGCTGGAATAACTCTATAATTCTGTAAACTCCTAAGTATATCAATACCACAATGTCATATTTAGTTTCCTTATTAATCGGAGACTTTGTGTCTTTGTAAAATATCATAGTATTGCAGAAATTTGAATTCTTAACAAATTTCCTGTTATTTTAGATTCACTTGTCTTTTACACTCCTTTTTTGAAGACTTAGAAACTACGATCCTCTCTGCAGTCTCTCGACTTGCTAGAAATAGCAGCCAAATTACCCTCAAATTACATCCGACCTTCAAGGACATAGTCCGCGATACACAAAAAGAATGGATGGCCACGGTTGGAATATCTTTGATCAAAAGTTTACTTGATCAGGATAGGCCTACGGCTAAATTAGTAAATTACATGTTTCAACTTGCTTCATTTGTTTCTGAAATTCGATAATCATGCTCGATTTGTATGAAATTATTTTCTAATTTGTGTAACATTCTGTAAGTTCACATAAGATAATTAATTGCTTATATATATCGTTTCTTAAAACGAGAGAAAAGCAGCGTAATTATAAAAATATATACTTAAGCTTTAAGCACTTATATAGAAAGCTCCAGTAATTAAGAATTTAAAGACTCGCGTGACACCATCTGTAAATATGCGTGAAAGTTAAAATCGTCAACTACATGCATATCAATATAGGGTATAGTATGATAGTTGGCATGAGTAAATTTATATTCAAATACCTTAGCCAACGTGCCATTCAATGGCTATTACTCCTTCACTCTTGTACTTCGAAGCTATTGCTTCTGTCTTTCAGGTTTTTTCTGCGGGTGGGGGGGGGGATTATTCCAATGTTGAAAATAACTGTAAATGTTTTATTATCATTCGTTCATTTAAGATATACTTCCTTAGTTGCAAAACTTTAGGGGAAAATAGGGGTTTTCTTGTAATCTGTAGGTAGACGTTTCTGTTGAGATATTAGGGAATCCACAATGCGAATAAAGGATTTTAAATTGTCGATCTCCTATTTTGTCTTACACAATTATAACTACATCGGTTCCTTATTATTGTTGCTGTTGTAAAAATTCAAGATTTTTCATAGCTCATTTGAAGGTGTTTCGTCTTTCAGAAAAGACATTACTTACCTTGCCAATCTCTATATCTATCTGTATGAGTTTTTTTTGTTTTTTGTTTTTTACGCTGTGATGATCAATTATTAATGTACTAAATTCACTTTGTTCCGTGCAACTATGACCTGTTCATCGATACGTGTACTTCAAACAGTATCCTGTTTTTTTAATATACAAGTTAACGTCATGGTACCTCAAGAAAGTAACGTGCTTTTTGTATGTTCGGATTTATAATTTTTCATCTACTGTATAATGGTTTTCTAAATTCAAGTAATTTTGAATATTGGTAAAGACTGAGAAAGAATGAAATAAGCACATGCTCTGGTTACGAGAAAAAAAACCGTATGGTTTCTAGATAACGAAAAAGAAAGTAGAAATCGAATGGAAACTACTAGTAAAGAATGAAACACTAGGCGGGAAAAGTTTGGAAATTGAAAGAGAGGATTAGAAAAAGAAATATTGTGCTGTACTGTACAGCTAACTACTCCAGTGTTTTTCGTTGTTGGGGATGGACGGATTGTAAAGGGAGCAGACAAATCGTCGTGTTTAATAAATTTTCTTTTTGTTCCTCATTAATAGGGGGAGGTGGGAATGACGAGAGTGTAGTAGTTGTCAGCTTGAGAACTACTGAACTTAGCATTTAAAAGGAAATCCTTTAATTTGATATTTTAGGATCGCTTCCTGAAACGACCTTGAACTGATTAACATGATTCAGTGAACTAGATATTTAAATCATCTTACCTAACTTTCTAATGTCTCCGTCAGTTTCAACACCTTTTAATCATGAGAAACATTTAGTCTTTTATAACTAATTGAAGCAGCTTCATAACTGCTATACTTTTAAAGTAAGGTAAATAGTTCTCAGGAACAGTTTATTTCCATAAAGAAATTTGTCAAATGTAGGTTAAACAGTATTTTGCATTTCGGATAGAAAGCAGGGATGCATCTTTTGGAGAAGATGATCCCTTTTAAAAATTGAAATCGTGGTTATTTCATGTTAAAATTGCTTAATAATGAACATCAATCTGGACAGAAAATCAGCCTTCATTCTGAGAAAAAAAAACCTGCTGGAGGTTATATTCTGTATTCTCATAAAAGGCTGTTTTTTATCTTTGGTGTGTACTTGTTAGTAACACACTGGAGCCTATAGTCATATAAACATAAATTCTGCCTTGATTGACTTGGACTTTTTTTTATTAGTTAGTCTGAAGATGAGGATCAGTACTTACGATCCTTGCAGGGCGAATGTTCTCAGGGATAAGGATTTAGTTGAGATCTTGTCCAGAGGCTGTCAAGTGGAAGAGGAATTGATACATTGGATGTGTTTGGAATGGGGAAGGTGCACAAGCACCAGAAGTCATTGTAATTGTGATAGAAGAAAAGACATATCAATAAGTTAGTGTTGTGTGTCTTGAATAGCAATTGGTTAGAGTTAGTTTAGTTATCAGATAAATGATCTTGTGTGGTGTCCAGATATATGACACATCTGACAGTGTTGTAAGAGGAAAGTGGGTATCAACAATTGTTCAAATCTAAATTAGCTTCTGGTCCTGAATAGGAAACCTAGTGTTGGAGGTACTATTTTCACTCCATCGTAAATAATGATCACTATGAAATGTCATCTGAGTGTGTTATGTTTATGGATTAATAAATTAACTCCAGATCCATAAAATAGAAGAAACAACATAGGTTCACCTTGTTGAACTAATGTAGTTCAATGATTCATGTCCTGAAACAGGAATTCTGCCAGAGCTGCATCTTAGTCAAAAATCTGTATATAATCATACTGTCTCTGAGATGAGTTTATGTACGTTGTCCCTTTGAAGCTATGAGTGCTGGGAAACATTCCAGCTTTATGAGGACCAAATATGCCTTTTGTATGTGATATCATAAGATTTTAAGTCTTCATCGTCATTTAATGTCAGTTTTCCGTGCTGGCATGGGTTGAACAGTTTGACCAGGGCTGGAAAGCTGGAGGGCTGCACCAGGTACCAGTCTGCTTTGGCATGGTTTTTATGACTGAATACCCTTTCTAACACCAGCCACTTTACAGAGTGTGCTGGGTGCATTTTTTTTTTTTTTTTTTTTTTTTTTTTGCACTGGCATGGATATTTTTACATGACACTCGCATGAAATAAGAAAATTGATTTTTAAGTATAAAAAGTTTACTATATGCTGTTGATTTTGGGATCATGCCCTATCATTGAAATTAAATATGAAATTTATTGATAGCTTCTTCTCCATCTGATAAGAGGCACAAGTCCTATGCAACCTGTTGTTGTTGAATCATTTTATAGTTTTAAAAAGAATTTGCAGTAGACTAAATTTTGGAGTCTTCAGTGTCTGAAGTAGATTTTGAAATTTGTGACATCACAAACAAAGGACATGTTTGGTTCTCAACCCAACAACATTGTTTTATTATCTTGCAATAGTCAGAAACAACTATTGGCACACTTTTGAGTTTGGAATGTTTAAAAGTTGTTTTGTATAGCCCCAAATTAATCTTGATCCAGCAGACAGATAATCAAATATGTTCCATCATGTATCTTCCATATTATCCTATGTCACCTAACTTTAAGAAAGGTAAGGTGTGGTATAAAAAAGATTTTATCAATATTTCAAGCAGGTAGAAAGACTACAGAGCAGCAGTTCTCAATCCTTTTGAGTTTGTGTTGAACTGAAGATCACATATTGTTTGGAAAGTTTCAAAAATTATTTTAAAGTTACATTTTTTAAAAATATATTTAAAAACTGATTGTTTGCTTTCTTTTGTTAATCATACTTGTATATAACAAAATTATGAACAATAGTTTTCAAAGTGTTCATATATTAGAGTGGATTTTTAAAGCTTTAAATTATAAAAATTGGTAGTGCACCTGGATACCTGTGCATTGTTTCAGAACTAGTTGTGTTGAAGCTCCCTCGGTGGCTTAAAATTGAAAGAGTTATGTAAAATGGGGAAATATAGAGATAATTGGTTGCTGAGTGTAATCTCTAGTGAAAAGAGAGATGATAAAGTAAATTTGTGTTTGTGTGTATTAATATACTGAAGAACGAATTTCATTTCCTGCAGCTTAATTATCATTTAAAAAGGTTTTGGAATATTTTCCCATGCTTAACTATAGTGATTCATATTTTCTATCTGGTGTTTTGTTTATCTTTTCTATATTATTTGTGTGGCAGGTCAGTTCCATTCAACTTTTGTCAGTGTGTTGCTGGATGAAAGTTTCAACATGCCATCACTTGTTCTCAGCTATGCTGGTTGTAGATGTGCCTGTCTATGTTGGCCAATTGTGGGTTGGATGGGATGCTCTTGTGGTTGGGTGATTAATGCTGGCTTCTACGTAGAATTTGAACTCAAAAAAAAAAAAAAAAAAATTAGCGGAATAGATACTGTAAAGATATCTTGTTCAATGCTCTAACAATTCTGCCAATCCACTGATCTCAGTTTATCAATATCCAGTGCAATGAAATACAAAGTTGACCACAGCCAGGTTTGATCTCAGGCCACAAAGAGCCAAAACAGATATTGCAAGCCATTTTATCTGATGCTCTAATGAATCTGTCAATTTTCTGCCTTGCAAGTCTTACAGTGCTCTAAGAAATTAATATTTTGGTTGTTGTAATTCTCTTTTACTGATCAAATTTATTTAGTTATTGGCTAGACTAACCCTTTTTGCTGAACATTCACCTAAAACACTTTAATACTTATTGTCCATAACTTTTACCATTATATAATAGACCTAAAATAAATGCATTGTTCACTACTCTCTGCATAATTTTTTCCACCTCTCTGGGAACCACTGGGCAGACAAGTACTCTCTCAATTTCAGTACCTGTCTCCCTTTAGTAAAAATGTTTTTGTCTGAATTCATTATACCACTTAAGTTATTTGTAAAGTAGACTGTTTGTTTATATCAATGAAATTTTGTTTGCTCTTATCAGTAATCTTAAATATTTGTTAACATTTGTCCTAGTTTTGATTTATGGTTGTTTGTGCAGATGTTTTCAAAATTTCTGAATGAAATGCCAAGACCAAATCATTTATATGACTACAAACTGTTGTATTTGATTATAGAACACTGTAGCTTGAGGCCTTTTGACAAATAATTCCTGTTGTCTATATTTTCATAAGCTGATTAGAATAAGACTTATATCACAATGAATACTGGAGAAATGATCTAAAATCCATCAATATCACTTAATTCTTATCATCACACTATGGCATTAAATCAAAAATTAATAAAGGCCTTAATTTATAAGATATAGCAAAAAAATATGGCATGGAAATAAATCTAAACAGACCACTTAGTTTTCTTTTGCACTTTCACGTTTTAATAAATTGTTTGATAAAGTGCCACACCCTAACAGTTGAGGGAACCCGTGGAAGAGGTAGGCCCAGGAAGACCTGGGCTGAGGTGGTGAGGCAAGACCTTCGTACATTGGGCCTCACCGAGGCGATGACTACGGACCGAGACCTTTGGAAATGGGCTGTGCGTGAGAAGACCCGGCAAGCCAAGTAAGATCGTTGCCAGTGCCCCTGGACTGGTTCTTGTGCGGGTGGCACATGAGATGCACCATTTTGAGCGTGGCCGTTGCCAGTACCGCCTGACTGGCTCCTGTAGGATTTTCGAGCGAGATCGTTGCCAGTGCCCCTGGACTGGCTTGTGCGGGTGGCACATAAAAGACACCATTTCGAGCGTGGCCGTTTTCGTGCGGGTGACACGTAAAAGCACCCACTACACTCTCTGAGTGGTTGGCGTTAGGAAGGGCATCCAGCTGTAGAAACTCTGCCAAATCAGACTGGAGCCTGGTGTTGCCATCCGGTTTCACCAGTCCTCAGTCAAATCGTCCAACCCATGCTAGCATGGAAAGCGGACGTTAAACGATGATGATGAATTCTATCTATAAATTTACATATTTTCTGTTATGATTTCCCCCCCCCCCCCCCTCTTAGCAAGGTTTTGCAAACTTGAACATTTTATGCAAATTGTTGGAGCAAATGTTTTTTTACCCCTTTTTACAGTAATCTTTTATATGTGAGGCTAGAAAACTTCTTACTTTTCAATTAAGCAGATTTCTGAAGCCATTAGAGAATTATTCTTTGCTTTAAGGTTTTATAATACATTGTTTATTGTATAATTTTAAAAAAATGCTTTTGAGCTTATGTGCTCCAGTATCTAAACCACTTTTTACATTTCTGAACATCATTGCTGTCATCATCATGTCCATTTTTAACTTTTACACTCCTAATTTCTCTTGTGAAAGTTGAGTTTTCCACACAGAAGCTTTCCACATCTTTTTCTTTCTTGGTTCTTGTTGAAGGGACAATGCTCATGACTTTGTAGGCCCTCTGAAACAGATGAAACTTATGCCTTTAATGCTCTCATTTGCAAATTGATACCTTACAAGAAAGACATGAGCTGGGAGGAAATTCTTGAGAGGAAAGACTGATACCTCCGAACTAGGCACAAGTTTAATTCCATAAGAGAAATCTTTTCCTTTTTCTATCTACTATCGTTTTTTGGCAGGTATCACAGTGATACTTTTTCAGTTTGGAACCAATACAATCTTTACGTATGTACCCTCTGTGTTAACTCTACTCATTTGTTCTATTTCAAGTGACAGGCTTGACTAATTATGGAAAATAAGTTGTGTACTGTAACAAAAAATAGAATTAACTTTATAAAACACCACAGCTGCAAAGGGAAAAGGGTCTTAACACATTTTTTAAAACAATTTCATGTTGTTTATTATTGAACATTGCTTAAACCAACTTTAGAACATCAACCATACATTAATAATAATGATGTCTTCTGACTAGGTACAGGTCTAGATTTTGTTATCTAGTTTAATTTACATGGATTGTATTTTTATTGTTGACTAATTCCCAACTTAACCTCATTGACACTTTTTCAAATTGCTTCTTAATGACTTTCAAATCTTAAATTGTTGGTTTGACATTCTTTCCTAATATGTCTAGATAGGATATTCACTTATTGTAACAGTTCTCATTTTCTGTTTTATCTTAGTAAGGTTTCATTTATCATTTTTATCTCAATTAGAAAGTGTGAATAGAATGACGTTAATAACTCTAATGAATCATTGAATCTCAATAATTTATTTGGTGTTAGAGTTGAGATAAGGAAATAGAAAATATTTTATCTTGCAGCAGCAAATTATTCACATTTCATAAACAGCTGTCCAGAAAAAGCTTCCCACAGATAACTCTTTTGAAAGTATTCTTCATTTGTTATGGATTAAGTACAATGGTTCTTACCAAAAATAATACAAAAGTGGGCATTATTTTTTATTAATTGATGTAGGTCATTCAAATCACATTTATCGGTGAAGTAATCCTCCTTCTATACAAAGATACTAACTCAACATAGTCTCTATCACCAGCAATGCATTAATGCCATCATTTAGCCCAGCTCTCCAATCTTCTTTGCAAATATTCAGGTGTGCAATGTTGTACTGACTTCTTCGCAGCTGTATCATCAAATTGTTGTTCTTGAAGACTATCTTTCATTGGATCAAACAGATAAGAGTCAGAGAGTACCAAATCCAGGCTGTACAGGACCACCAATCAGCCATAATTTGCCAGTTGCCTGATTTGTTGTCAAAGATGTGTTTAGATTCCAACTTGTTACCTTCCTCCTAATGACCTCTCTAAACTTTTTGAGTGTCTCGATGTACTACATGCTGTTCATTGTACAGCAATGTTGCAGAAAATCAAGAAGAACAATGCCTTTGTCATCCTAGGCACCATGACTTTCTATGCCAATCACTAACTCTTGATTTTTTTAGGCCTTAAAGAAGAGAAGTAACACCATTTCATGGACTGAGCCTTTGTTTCCAGATCATAAAGCTACAGCCAAATTTTACCTGGTGACAACCAGATCAAAAACAAAATGTCTTCATTGGCTTCAAATGCTATCAACTGATCAGAGCAGACTTCTACCCTTCCACTCTTCTCTCCTTCCAATTGGGTGTCAGCTGCCAAGGTATCCACTTTGTATTTCGTGATAACCAAAGTTTTCTGCCATCTTCTGTAATGCATTGTGACTACCGTCCAGTTATGCAGCAAGCTCACAGAGTATGACTTGTCTGTCCATGCAAATCATTTTGTCCACTGATGATTCATGCCTGTGGTCACTATTGATGGGCTCTCACAGTATAGAGTAAATGCTGGTTTCTATTTTTTTAAACTTTTTCATCCATCTGTGCACATTGCTCTTGTCAATGGAGTCGTCTCTATAGACAACCTGTAGCCTTCTGTGGATGTTGGACAGCCTGCATCCCTCCGAAGAAGAAGAGTTACTCTAAAGAAAGATTACTCTGCCAATATGTGCAAGTTGAACAATGCCCACTTTTACATTACTTTCAGTAGAACTCTCATATATATCTCTTAAGGATTGAAGCTCTAAAAAAAATTACCATTACAGACACTGTACATTTCTTTAAGAAAAAATTTACACCTAAAATCATATTTTCCACAGATGCATATTTAAGTTTAACTATTTCCTACGACTTCTCATGGGTATTCATTTTGACCCAGTAACCAACATATCACAAAAATTGTGATGTAATGTTGGTTACTTCTTCAACACCAACAAATAACCCTGTATGGCTGATAACTATTTACTGGGTACCAATACACTAACATTATTGCTTGCCTGCCTCAAACAATATCTGCTCCTCAAACACAATCTACAAGGAAACATCCACTGGTCTCATATTAAACTCAGTTCTCCCTTGCCTCTGCTTTTCTGGATTTTCTAACTTTATATCAACCTCCCTTCCATTCATCTATCCCTTCATAATGTATATCCGTTTTCACACCCAACCTCTCTCTCTCTCTTATCTGGAACCTTGCACTTGGTTTCCTTCTGTCAACTACCCTACAATAATTCAAAATAAACAAATTGTACCAACCTCCCATTGATCTTTCTCCATTTTAGTAGAACTTAAAAGGGCCATATGCTGTCCCACATCCTCAGATAAAGAATTTTAATAGAAATTACCAGTCTTTTTTTTTTTTCTTTTATGATTTAAATCTTTCTACTGAAAATGAACCAATGATTGGAATCCTACAAGTCTATACTATAAAAAATTTGTTTAACCTTTTAATTCCTAAGACTTTCACAATTACTTTTCATGGGATATCTTGGGTACAGCGCTTAAAATCTTAAAAGTACATTCAACTAATTGAATATATTTTTTACATTTATATTGACTCTTTTGGAATGCCTCTTACATTAGTCTATATTACTTCTGTAATAACTATCCTACTTAATATTAGTTTCTCATTCATGATTATGAGGTTGTGCATTACTATTGTTATTATCATTTCAATTTTCTTTCTTCATTTCTCCATCACTATAAATCCTATGCAGGAAGCATTAAAGTATATTAACTTCTATATTTAAAGCATATATCAGTGTATTTTAGTTTTGCTTTGAAAAAAATGCCTACTTTATAGCAACTACAATTGAAATAGCTAAACTATGGCTGATATTACCTTTGGCTATATAGCTCAGATTTTTCTCAATTCAATAAATCTCGTTGTTTATTTGATATTTCTTGAAGCAGCACTGTATTGTATTCCTGCAGTTTATATAAACGAACTGGTTATATTTGAAATGTTTGACTTTTATATGAAATTGTTTAAAGGTTATATTTCTAGCTTGGTAAGAAGCAGGTTTTGAAAAGAATAATCTGGGTGAAAACGGGATTCCTTAAGAAGCATTTTAATAAGCTAATTATTTTAAATTGTTGATTAGGCTTAGTTAAATTAAACCTAATCTTCTATGGAAGAAAAGTTAACATTTGTTGCTTTTAAAAAAGTGTTCTTGAAATTGTTACATTTTTTCTTGAAAATTGAACAAATTATTGATAATTAAAATTAACAAATTACATTTTTTTAAATACTGTTACAAGTAATAAACTGCTGCATTTCTGAGAAGTTAAATGCATAATACATTTAATACTAACAGAGGAGAACTGGATCAGAAGATTACTTAGGAAGGTTTTGGTGTAACTGAAAAAAGCAAAAAATATTAACTTTTTCTTCTGTAGAAGTATTAGTTGGAAGGAGTATGATAAATTGACTCCAGTTTGAAGTAAGAGTTAAAGTTAAAATGATATTTAATTCTCTAACTGTTAGCAAATAATAGTGCTGGCTGATTTATTGTTGGTTAAGTATCCAAGCTGAAAGATACATAATGTTGAGGTCCGAGGTGCTACATTAACAGAAGTGTTTTCAGATTGGATAGGACTGATCTAAGTTGGTGTTATCAGTATGGGTTGGCACTCCATCGCTTACGACGTCGAGGGTTTCAGTAGATCCGATCAACGGAACAGCCTGCTCGTGAAATTAACGTGCAAGTGGTTGAGCACTCCACAGACACGTGTACCCTTAACATAGTTCTCGGGGAGATTCAGCGTGACGCAGTGTGACAAGGCTGACCCTTTGAATTACAGGCACAACAGAAACAGGAAGTAAGAGTGAGAGAAAGTTGTGGTGAAAGAGTACAGCAGGGTTCGCCACCATCCCCTGCCGGAGCCTCGTGGAGCCTTAGGTGTTTTCGCTCAATAAACACTCACAACGCCAGGTCTGGGAATCGAAACCATGATCCTATGACTGCGAGTCAGCTGCCCTAACCACTGGGCCATTGTGCTTCCACTATCAGTATGGGTAACCATACTTAAACAACAATGCCAGCATAAATGACCAGGTTTAGTTACCAATGTTAATGTTTCTTTTTTTTTCAAGATGAGTCTTGGGTAAGTGGTAATGCTCAAGCCCTCTGAGACCAGTAAACATGATACAGTTAATGATCCACTTAAACTGTTGCAGGTCAATACTTGCAGCAAAGACATGAGCAGGGAAAATTGCAAAGGGCTGATATCCTGAGGAAGAAGGACTGAGATTAAGAATTAGTGCAGGCCTGGGGAGGGGTGAGTGAACAATACAAGAGAGATGAGTGGGTCAGGGCTGCCTGAGTGGTGGAGTGATAAACCCAGTCAGCAAGTATATTCTTTTTTTTTTTTTTTTTTTTAAATCATATTATTTGAGATTTTAGGTTTAAAAGATTTATTGATTTCCACCACCCTTCCATTCTCTTTTTCTTATTGTCTTAATTTTTCCCATTATTGGAAAATTCAGAAACTTGTTGCCAAGCAGCAACTTGATCTTTTTTTTTTTTTCTACTCTGAAACAAAATCTATTGATATTCATATTCAATATGGTGTCCTTCATCACAAACTTTCTCTTACATATTGAAATAACATTTTTCTCTATCTTTTTTTTTTTTTTCCGATACTTTTCTTTTAACTTACACCTTTCATCAATCACTTAATCACTGCTATCAAAAATTATTACTGTTCTGTTTCTCAGTTAAGTTTTGTTATTGTCGTGTGTGTGTCCTCGCTAAATAAAAGCTTAAGTATATAATTGCATTTGTGGAGCTAATCAGTTTCTGAAGTTCTAGAGAAAAATTGTTATCTGATATTTTGATCTATTTGGAGTTATCTAGGTTAGATTTTATTTACTAAATCAAGCTTTCTTCTCTTGTCAATCTTTCATTATTTGAAATGTATACATGCCTTTAAAGTGTATGTACAGTAACAAAGGCATCAAGCATAACATTCTAGTTGCTATACATAAAAACATATTTCTGAAACCAATGAGAAAGCCTCTGCATGGTTGATTAACTTGTAAGAAATAATTCAAACATGCCTTAAACCTCACTGTCTTTTAAAAAATGAAACATTGAACAAAGAAGTCTGGGGTGCACTTTGCTTGAAAAAGTAAGAATTGATATGATCATGTCTGGAATGCTTTTAATCACAGATCTTCTTAATCAAGAATAACCTGACACTAACATTTCCATCATTGTTATATTTTCATATCAAGAAATATACACTCACATAAAAATGTTTTTAACATACATCTTCCATACTGTCATGTGTGTAATGTACAGCAACACAGCGTATTGCCATTTGTTTTGATTTTTCATCATCTCATCTGTGAGGCTCAACAGTCTTCGATTGGCATATGCTTCATACAGTTATAAAAGTTAATTAAATCACCGAGATAAACTATCAGCTACATCCAGAGAGATATTCAAGCAGTTCATGGACTTCATTTTATGCTTTGATACTAAAGGAAGGAGTGCATGTACCAAACTGAAGTCCTGGTTCTCTATCAGTCTGCCATTATTCCACTGCACCTTTTGTTTATGTTCTTTTCAGTTGATCTGAACTGATTAGAATTTTATTTATTTTTTTAATTATGATCAATTATTTTCATTGGGTTTTGGTGTTCCAAAGGTTTTAAAAGAAATGATTAGCTATTTTCATGTTTTTGCTTTGATGGTCTGTTTAATCATGCAAACTTCTGAGATTTAATCAGATATTTTCTGAGGATTGTTTGCCATTTTTTAAAAGTATTCTCTGAGTTAGTTTTTAAGTTACTTGGCAATCCTTGAAGAATACAGAATTAATTTGATGGATATGTAACATGATATGAAGATTTTATCTGAGCTCCAAAAAGTTGACAAGCTTTAAATATTTGCCTCATGCAAATGTAATTTTTAATGATCCAGTATACCTGGTTGAAAATGAGGATGTGCTATTCACTATAAACAGTTGAAATATCCGTGGTTGGTGATTATTTCATGAACTTATTTCATTAGGTTCAAATCAACATGTGTCTTTTGAGAAAGCAAGAGAAAAACTTTACTCTCTTGAATCAGTACATAGAAATGTACCTAGTGATTTACTATTTTGAAGATTTCTGTTACACACGCACACACACACACACACACACACACCCACACACACACACACACACACACACTTTCAGGAATAACTTTAACACATTTAAATAGATAAATATTTTAAATTAGATTTCAGTTTTATCCTGATATTTTATATCACAGTGTTCATCAAATCTAAAAGTGTTGTGCAATTCCATCAGCATCATCTTGAGTATTGCAGCCCACATTACCATGACTACCTGACTAAATCACTGCTTCTAATTAATTTCAACTGAAATTTTTATTGTATTTAGTTGTTGTTTTCATTTCCGTCATGTTTTTGTAAGCCACCCTATTTATAATTATAGTAATTAATGTGTGAGGAAAATCAATATACCAGCTTTTGACATGCAAATAGCTCTTTATGAATGCAATTTCTATGACAAGGTTATATATTGTTTTTACTTTTTGCCTTTTATTTTCTCACTTATGACAATTGGTAACTTTTTATACTGTTACTTCTTTGTAATCCTATAGTTTGGGTGGGTCTGTGTTTTTGAAACAATTATAGACATTCTTGCTAGCCTAAAATGTTGCTGTGTAGTCCCAGGTCTGTTCTGATGAAGCAGTCCTATAGTATTCTAACAGTTTGCTGAACCAAACAACTAAGCAAGACCCACAGATTTATTGTTCCAGATATGTTGTGCCTCCAATAAGTTAAGGACTATACTGCACACTCTCACATGCAGTAATGAACTACAAAGGGTGCTGTGTGACATTCTAGTTATGTACACGTTCTTTTACTTTATCCTATAGGTTCTGGTGTAGCTACAGCTGAAGAATCTGAAGTTATTTTGCTGTTTCTCTGCACTTAATAGAACATTTAGCTTTTTAGAAGTTTTAATGTTTATTTCATGCAGTCATCCTTTCCAAGCTGGTCCACATGAGAAGTTGGAACTGATGTTTTTGTGTGCCAAATTTTCATCATTCACTCAATATTCAAACCAAGATCATGCTGTCTTCTTTTGTGGCATATTATATTCAGGACTGATTTATCTAGTATATCTGTCCACGTTTTCCTTAGGATGGTTTGATGAACTTTAAATGAGATTTGGCTGCTAATTCTAACAAATTGAACCACTGCACAGAGGTTTCTTAATTGCTAACTTTACATTGGCTCAAGATTGCAAATTTGCAAGGAAAGAGTATAGTTGATCAAATAACCATCATATGCATTATTTTATTTCTTTCCCCTGTTTCTGTGGAGAATCCAGTAGAATTGCTCCTAGCTCTAGAACAATGGTTCTGAACCATTTTTTTATTTGTGGACCCCTTTGATCCCTCCTTTAATTGGATGGACCATTGTAGCCATTCCATGTTTAAAATATCAAATTATATTTTTTTAATTAGATACTATTAGGAACTGTATAAAAAATATTTGGTGTATTGTAGAATTATAACCAATTTATTACATATAAGTTTTAACAGCATAATCTTAAAATGGGTTCCCAAAATCATGAACCCCAGTTGAGAACCACTGCTCTAGACTAACATTGCTTTCCTACTTTATTTTTTAAAACTTGTATTACAAATATTGCATATTAGCCTACAATAAGGTCATAATGTTCAAGAAACAATTAATTTACCAAGTTACAAATTATGTAGAAGGTCGGAAAATTTAAGAAGAGTTTGAAATTTACTAGATCCTATTAATTCTTTTGACTTGGCATAAAGATATTTTGTACATTATTGGTAGCTGCATTATTGTCCCTGGAAAGAACCTCAACAGGATGAGAATTGTGTCAAACTTCATCCTTTATTCTGACTTCTATCACCCTTTTAAAAGTACTGTCTTTGATATGTGTGTGTGTGTGTGTGTGTGTGATGATGATGGCACGTACAAAGTATTAAAAATACATCTCGACAGGAAGATAATAATGATAAAAGTACTTAAATACCTCAGGGTTTTTTTGTTTTTTTTGTTTCAAGACAATTTTTTTACATTTAGATTATTCCAAGTTAACTTCCAATCTTGTATAAGATGGATGTTTATTTTGGAGTTATGTTCTAAAAGCCATTGCATAAATCAAATTTTCCACAAATCTAAAAGATTTAGAAGTGATATTTTATGATTCAATGATCTATTATAGCTTTTATTTATAACTTACTTCACTTATTTAGATTGTATGGATGTACTAAATATGTTCAGCAAAGGAAAACTGGAACTTGTTAAACAGTGAAAACATTGTTTATTCGAACAAGTTTGTTTATTATTGGTTCAAATAATATAACCAAATGTCAAGGGCATTTAATTACATGCATATATGTTTACCACAATAACAACAATAAGTTGGCACATTTTGTCATTGTTTTGACTGAAATTAGATATTACTTTGATATGATCTTGTTTCAGTCATTAGACAATGGCCATGCTGGGATACCGCCTTGAAGAATTTATAGTTGGATGTATTGACCCCAGTACTTTTTTTTTTTAAGCCTGGTACTTACTCTATTGATCTCTTTTGCCAAATTGCTAAGTTATGGGGACACCAGTTGTCAAACGGTGGTGGGGACAAACACAGACACACATACATGGATATATATATATACATATATATATATATATATACATATATATATATATATATATATATATATATATATATGGGTATCAAACTGCTGGATCAGGTGATGAAAGTCACGGAGAGGGTCATAGCCCAACTAATTAGAGAGAGAGTCTGCTTAGATGAGATGCAGTTCAGTTTTGTGCCAGGTAGAAGCACCACTGATGCTATATTCCTGGTACGGCAACTGCAGGAGAAATACCTAGCCAAAGATAAATCCTTATACTTGGCTTTTGTGGACTTGGAGAAAGCCTTTGACAGAGTCCCTCAATCCCTTATCTGGTGGGCGATACAGAAACTAGGGATTGACAAATGGTTAATAAGAGCTGTACAGGCCCTATACAGAGATGCCGTTAGTAAGATTAGGCTTTGGCAATGAGTATAGTGAAGAATTCCAGGTAGAAGTAGGGGTCCACCAAGGATCAGCCCTCAGCCCCCTCTTATTCATCATAGTCCTCCAAGCAATAACAGAGGAATTGCTCCTGAGAGCTCCTCTATGCTGATGATCTAGCCCTCATAGCAGAATCACTATCAGAACTAGAGAAGAAATTTCAGTGTGGAAGCAAGGTTTAGAATCGAAGGGCCTTAGAGTCAATGTTGCAAAAACCAAAATCCTAGTAAGTAGGAAGGTGAACACATCACCCCCCCCCCCCCACTTCAGGTAAATGGGCCCTGCTCGATCTGTAGAAAAGGTGTAGGTAGAAACTCCGTAAGATGTACCCAGTGTAAGCTATGGATGCATAAGAGGTGCAGCAACATCAAAGAAGATTAACTGGGAAGATAGCTTTCGTGTGTGGTAGATGCACAGTGGCAATAAGTAGTTGATAGCTTCTGCTACCTAGGGGACCAAGTCTGTAGTGGGGGTGGATGTTCAGAGAGCATTACCACTAGAATAAGAATTGCCTCGGCAAAGTTCAGAAAGCTTCTATCCTTGCTGGTGACAAAGGGCCTCTCGCTCAGAGTGAAAAGTAGATTGTACGATGCATGTGTGCGAACTGCCATGCTTCACAGCAGTGAAACATGGGCTTTGACTGCTGAAGACATGCATAGGCTCAAAAGAAATGAAGCTAGCATGATCCACTAGACGTGTATTGTCAGTGTGCACACACGACAGTGTAAGCGCCCTGAGAGAAATGGACATAAGAAGCATTGGATGTAGCATGCAAGAGAGACGTCTGTACTGGTATGGTCATGTACTACGGATGGTTGAGGAGAGCTGTGTGAAGAAGTGTCACTCCCAAACAGTGGAAGGAACCCATGGTAGAGGGAGACCCAGGAAGATATAGGATGAGGTGGTAAAGCATGACCTTCAAACATTGGGCCTCACAGAGGCAATGACAAAAGACCGAGACCTCTGGAGATATGCTGTGACTAAGAAGATCCGGCAAATGCAGTGAGATCATAGTTGTAGCCTACACGAGTGTCGCATAACCAGCCCATTCAAAAAGTACCTTTGGATCATAGGGCGACATGCTGTGCTTGAGGAGACCTATTGTGTTAAGTACATCAAAATCAAATCAGACCACAATCAAATGGAAATTGTAGTTGTGGCTGCTGCCAGCGCCTCCTGACAGGCTCCCCATGTTGGTGGCATGTAAAAAGCACCATCCAAACGTTGTTGATGCTAGCCCCCTTGCCCCGATTGGCTCCTGTACCGGTGGCATGTAAAAACACCATCTGAATGTGGTCGATGCCAGCACCCTCTGGCCACTGTGCCGGTGGCACATAAAAAGCACCCACTACACTCTCGGAGTGGTTGGCATTAGGAAGGGCATCCAGCTGTAGAAACACTGCCAGACCAAACTGGAGCCTGGTGCAGCCTCCTGGCTTCCCAGACCCCAGTTGAACTGTCCAACCCATACCAGCATGGAAAACGGACGTTAAACGATGATGATGATATATATGATGGGTTTCTTTCAGTTTCCATCTACCAAATCCACTTACAAAGCTGTGGTCAGCCTGAGGCTATAGTAGAAGACACTTGCCCAAAGTGCCATGCAGTGAGTCTGAACCTGGAATCATGTGGTTGGGAAGCAAGCTTCTTACCACACAGCCACACCTGCACCTATGACATAACCACACCTTCACCTATTCACACTGCCACACCTGCACCTATCCACAAAACCACACCTGCACCTATGATGGTAATCATTTATAATATTATTCATGTGGGTTCAAAAAGGATTATCTATGAGTATTCTTTTTCAGACTTATTCTTTATCTGTGGGTTTTTGTGTTAATAATATCAACTGATATTTTAGCAACTTTTATTCCCACCATTCAGTATTAGAGCAGTCTGTTATATTAAATGCTGTTATGTTTCTGGAGTAACTTCATGAAGAACAAGAAAAAATTGAAATATATTGATTTTACTTGGTCCATTAACATGAGCATAATTTTTTTATATAACAATTTTTTTGAGATACTTTCATATAATGGCCAGTACATTAAGAAAGCATTTTTTTTATCAAGTACAAAGTACGTGTGCTTGTGTGTGTGAATTATCTTTGATAATGTGCCCCAGTCGTTTAAATTCTTTTGTGAATATAAACTGAGGAAAATTATAACTGGACTCACAATTTGTGTTGTTTGTTGTTTTTTCTTTGCTTTAACCCTTTTATTACCATATTTCTGTTGAAATGCACTATCTTTGTTTCAATTGCTTAAAATAATGAAGAATTTGGTAAAATAACTTTGACCTTATTAAGCTAACCTTTGGAACATTAACATGAAATTTTGACGGTAGGTTTTAATTTAGGTCACTTTAAAACAAGAAGTTTGTATCATAGAACGTAAGGTGATCTCAGGTGAGTTGGTATTGAATGGGTTAATAAAAGTAGACAACTGAAGATTATTTTACTATTGTAGTAGGGTATAGTTTTTAAGATCTGATTAGGTCACAAGTTCAGTGACCACATAGTCTCCAATAGAGCAGTAGTTCTCAAGCATTTTTTGCCTATGGACCCCTTTGATTCCCATTTTCTTCAGGGGAAGAGCCTCATTGTCATTTCATATCTAAAACTCCTACTATATTTTTATGATTCACTACTCTAAGAATTGTATAAAAATGTTTAAATATTTTGTGTATTGTAGAAACGTAACTAGTTTATTGTGAATAAATTTTACCAACAAAATCTTATATGAACCCCAGTCAAGAACCAGTGTTAGAAGATGGTATACACTGTTCGTGATGTATAGTTTATAACAATTTTGTTCAGTTAACTTCTATATAATAGTCAATGTTCTGTACTCTGTCCTATGTTTCATGGATTAAATTCTCAATTTTAGGCTCTTACACTTAATCCTAGTTGTGTAACTAAACAAATCCTTAACTGAACCTTGATACCTAAAGAGACGGGTGTCTTAAGATTATATTTGATTTAATTATATTCCCAGTTATTTATTTTTTCTTTGTCAACCTTGTTCAACACATCATTATAATGCTTATCTGTGACTCACAAATATAATATCCCTCATTCTACTTTTTAACATTTTTTTCTCAATACGCTACTAGTATTTATTTTATCAACATCAAACAGATAAAAGGCTATCAACCTGGAAAGAAAATTAACACAGATTTGTAAGATATTAAATCATTTATTAATAATGCAGTCCAGACTGGTTTCCCACCATATCACCCTGTCAGTTACATGTTGTATAGATTATATTGATGGACAGCCAGTCTTTAACCCTTGTATTACTATATTTCTGTTGAAATGCACTATCTTTGTTTCAATTGCATCATTCATCTTTGTTGAAGATTCTCTCTTAAGAATGAGACATGTATGTGGCTGTACTGATTTAAGCTATCAGACATTTGTTGTATGGAAATTCCAGTTGCTGTATTAATAATACTAAACAGGCTCTTGGGAATATTTACTCACTATTCACTTTTATGTAGATGTAACGAAACCATTAAAACTAAATAAATTTTACAACTATTCTGCTATATGCTTTTTTTTATGTTTAATAATTCATTAACACTTATTTTAGTCTTATGGTGATTGGTTATATTAAAGCTAGCTAGATAGGTTCTTCGGATGAGCATTTTACTCTTACCATTTCTTATATAATATAAAAAATTGTTACTTCATATGAAATGTGTTTTTTATACATGCTTCAGTAGCCAAAGGGATTGCTCATTTTTTTTTTTTTTTTTTTTGGTGGGGGTATTGCTTGTATGGGTATTGGGGGTATTGCTTGCTTTGTTTTTGTTTGTTTTGTGTTTTTTCACCCACAATTATTTTTGTAGCCTTTGTTGTCTCATTAAGATGTAAATTTATTATTTACATTCATTTTGCTTCAGAAGAGTTTTTGTTTCCAGCAACAAAATGAAAGTAATAAATTCCATTTCTGAGTGTTTGGTTTTGTTTTTATCTGCCAATAGAGAAATAAGAATACTCTCCTAGAAACCCTTCACATACTTCAGTGTATTTGTTTTGTTTAGTGAGATATTTTTTAGTTGCAGCTCTCTGTATGGAAGTACCTCTTCTACAATTGAGTTTGGCCTAGTAGAGAGCAAAGCAGCTGTCTTTGCTGAATTGCTAACAAGTACTTCATAACTGTACAATTATGAATATAGATATTGTTGACAGAAATCTTTATATGCATGTGTATGCATATGCTTATGCACAATGTTACATTAGAAATGTAGCCTACCTACTTGCTTGTCCAGATTCCATGTATGATCTGTTACTGATCTTCTCCACCCTTTACTTCTTATAAGTTGCTATGGTTACAGTGTCATTATTTAGACAATATATACTTCCTGAGACCTCTCTCCCACACCGCTAGACAATTAGTACCATGTTGGTCATGCAGGTCAGCACTTGTGCTGCCGGCTAGGTTTGATGCAAAGATAAGGAAGTGGGTAGAATTTGTTTTTGTATTCGTTTGTAAAAATTAAGAATTAAGTATAATGTCTGTGGTTGAATAAGGCATTAACTTCAACTGGAGTTATTTTCTTTTTCCAACTATTTTATTATTGCCTTATTAGACCCATTAATCTGTGTAAACACTTACAAGAGTTAAATATATCATGCGTCCAACTTACCATTGTTCAAGGATAATCCCTAGAATATACAGGCATGTAAGTAGTTTGTGCTGGCAAAATTAGGTTACTAAAAAATAAAGGAAATTGATATGCTATGAGAAAAAGAAACTAACATTTTGAGTAGGATCTTTTGTTATCATCATTTAACATCTTGTTCCATGTTGGCATGAGTTGGATAGTTTGAGAGGATCAGATTTGTTAAAGAACTGCATCATGCTGCAATGTCTGATTTAGCTTGGTTTCTATGGCTGGATGCCTTTCTCAATACCAACTACTTTACAGCATGGAGTGGCTGCTTTTTTTTCATGCTACCTGCACTATTGAAATTGCTATGTTACTATATATTTTAATAATTCAATACTTTTCTACAGTGGCATTAAATTGGTGCAATCATTAGAGTATGAAATGGTATGCCAACAGTGTTTATTTGTGGTCCTTTCATCTTTCCAGGGTCAATAAAATGTAATAGCAATCAAATTTCAGGGTTAATTTAATATTTTATGAAGCATGCTAGAATGTTTGGGATCATAGTAGAATGGAAAAATAGCAGAAGACTTTTCTAATTTTATGATTAAATACAGTTTATATGGTTGAATTGCATTCCTTGTGAGAATGTTTAAATAGTTTGTTGGGTGGAAGATTTCTTTCAGATATGTTTATTAAAGAGGAAAAATTCTATAATAAAATTTATTAAATATATTAAACAAATTTGCTTGATGATATTCTATGTAATCAATTATCTCCGAGCAGTGCAGTACATTTGTGGTGGTTAGTGTAGATTCATTTGCATTTTTTTAGGTCAGAGAGAAGCAATTTCACTGTCAGTCTTAAAATTGATTAAAACCAGTTTCTCCATTCTGATATTTCTCTGTAATTGCATTAAATTTATAGGAATCTCTTCAATCATAAGAATGAAAAGAGGAAATGTTTTACAAACTACTATTGTTCTCATGATTTCATCCTATTTTGTGTCTCTTCTGTTCCCTTCTTTCTCTCTCTCTTAAACCATTTACATCTGAACAAAGAACACAGCTCTGCCAGAGCATTCCAGTTGTAACCATCTCTCTCTTTCTCTCTCTCTCTCTTTTTTTTTTTTTTTTTTTTTTTGAACAGTGAACCTCAAAGCATATAAAGTTGTAAGTAATAGCTTGTAAATATTTGGCTGGAAACTCCTTTTGGATAGTAAAAGTAAGCCAAACCCAATATTTACATGCTATTATTTATATATAGCTTTATATACTTCAAAATCTGCTGTTCCAAAAAAGAATTTCACCCCCTATAAAAAAGGTTATAAATTCTTATAACAATTTTTTTTTCTTCATGTGTTGTGCATCCTTGACTATATTATCTATTGTAACCTTCCTTTTCTTTATGACCCTAAGTTGCAATTTAAGGAAGATTTCACTATTTCTAGCAGGTCAAGTGACAACAAAACAACTCCTTTGTTTGCACAACTTGTCTACAGTTGAGTATTTAGCAGCTGGGAATTGTCCAAAATTGTAAAAACAAGTACTCCTCCTTTACAGTGCTAGAATGAGACGAAAAAACAACATGAATGCAAAGCAGTAATAAAAATAAAATTGTTTGCATAACACTTTTGTAATATGGCACCTTGCCTGTACATGTAATAACAGTCAAATCTCCTTCAAATCACACCCTGTTTATTGTAAGAAACACACTTATATCAAGTGAATGATGCTGCATTTGCATCATCTTTTATCTACTTGAACATGTTTTTTTCCAAGCACCCTGCGTCTACATGGCTCTGCTACTGATAACAACCAAGTCTCTTTCAGATTACATCCTATAGTCAGAAACAAACTTATAGGTGCAAGCATGGCTGTGTGATAAGAAGCTTGCTTCCCAACCACATAGTTTCAGGTTCAGTTCTGCTGTGTGGCACCTTGGGCAAATTTTTTTCTGCTATAGCCCCAGGCCAACCAGGGGGAAAATGACAGACACCTGCTATATGTATATTTGTGTGTGTGTTATTATCTATTTGCCTTGATTTCATGTGATAGTTGTAAAACAAGTGCCACCATTATGCAATCAGTATCCTTCATTTACAATTTTCCATGAAAACACATCTGGTAAAGGTGGAAATATTACCATACTTGAAAAGAAGTGAGAGTTGGTGGCAGGAAGGACATCCAGCCTTAGAAAATCTGCTTCAACAAATTCCATCCAATCCATGTAAACATGGAAAAGTGGACATTAAAAGTAATAATGATGATGAAACTTGCATCAAATAAATGATGCCACATTTGTTATCTTCTCTTATTAACATGTTTTTCTAGGCACCCTGCCTCTACATGGTTCTGCTAGTAATACTAACCAACTCTCCTTCAAATCACATCCTTTTCTAAGAAACAAACTTGCATAAAGTGAATGACACCACATTATTATCCATTTCAACATGCTTTTCTAAAAGGCAATAATACAGTACCACTATTGATGTTTGAACTCAAAATTTCTATACCAGTACATAAACATTTGGTTGTTGGAAATCATACACATTTTCTGGGGAGGGGGGGGGGGGTGTATTTTAATGAAATTTAAAAATTTTGATTGGTAATTGCGGTTGTCAAATCTGAACTTTTGAAATTATACTTGGCATTTCCTCTCGTTTGGTTATTTAATGAAAATCTTTCTTTGGTTTCCATTTAGATACTTTCATCTAGTGTTTGAGTCTAAGCCTTTTGTGTCTGTATGTGTGTATATTCCATCCAAATATATATATAAATGCACACATATACACATACTTGTGCACACATCTATACCTTCACGCACACCTTTTTTAAATACACACGTATACATACACATACATATATATGCATATACACATACACATAAGTTCACATACATGTGTGTATGTTTGTGTTTAGGTATGGCTGTATAGTTAAGTTCCCTTCTCTACCATGTGGTTTAAGTTTCATTCCTACTGTGCCGCCACTTTTGCGAGTGTCTTCTATTATAGTCTAAGGTTGAACAAAGCCTTGTAAGTCCAAAACGTTGCTTTTCCAAAAATGAAAAAGTAGTTTCACCATTCCATAGCAAAACTATTTTACTACATTTTGACAATTTTTGATATCTTGGCATCTGAAGCAGCTGGAGAGACGATAGTTTGACCAAAAGAACTGGCTATTGCAAGTAAAAATAGATACTTGGAAAAACACATTCGGCCAAATTTGGACATACGACAGTTTAACACAATAGCAATGATCATCATCATCATCATCATCATCGTTTAACGTCCGCTTTCCATGCTAGCATGGGTTGGACGATTTGACTGAGGACTGGTGAAACCGGATGGCAACACCAGGCTCCAGTCTGATTTGGCAGAGTTTCTACAGCTGGATGCCCTTCCTAACGCCAACCACTCAGAGAGTGTAGTGGGTGCTTTTACGTGTCACCCGCACGAAAACGGCCACGCTCGAAATGGTGTCTTTTATGTGCCACCCGCACAAGCCAGTCCAGGGGCACTGGCAACGATCTCGCTCGAAAATCCTACAGGAGCCAGTCAGGCGGTACTGGCAACGGCCACGCTCAAAATGGTGCATCTCATGTGCCACCCGCACAAGAACCAGTCCAGGGGCACTGGCAACGATCTTACTTGGCTTGCCGGGTCTTCTCACGCACAGCCCATTTCCAAAGGTCTCGGTCCGTAACATACACACACACATACACAGTGTGTGTGTATTATGTGTATACATGTACATGTACGAATATGCCTGTGCAATGCCATATTAAAAGCACTCATGCTGGTGCCACACATAGAGGCACACATGCTGGTGGATTGATAGACGCACCCAGCACCCACTGTAAAACCATAGAAACCAAGGCAATTCAGACTGGAACCTGGTGCAGGTTGCCAGCATGGAAAAGGGACATTAAAGGATGATGATGACTTATATGTATATAATATTTACACATACACACATTGCCATGGTTATGTGGTTAGAAATTTCATTTCCCAATCATATGGCTTTAGGTTCAGTCCCACTGTGTGTCACCTTGGGCAAGTGTCTTCTATTGTGGCTCCAGGTGAAACAAGGCTTTGCATATGGTTTCAGTGGGCAGAAAGTGAAATAAGCCCATTTTGCATGTGTGTGTTTGTTTATGCTTGCATTTCTCTGAAAATTGCAAGCAACGATATTGTTATCATTTCCCCCCATCTACTAGCTTTGTACTTTTGAAAATGTATGGAACAAGAGATCCTTTATTTGAAAAACGAGTGTTAGCATCAAGAAGGGCATCCAGCTGTAAAACAATGCTCAATAGTATATTCATCTAGCATGGAAAAACAGGTGTACAAATGAATGGCATACAGACACACACATGCACGCATTCATGTGTGTCCACTACCAGTGAATCTTCAATCATGAAAATTTATAAATTTTAAACTCTATATGTTTATTCATTGTTTTTATGCATTTAAAAACACTAATTTTTAAAAACATACACACACATGTGTGTGTGTGTGTGTCTATATATTCATGTGTATGTATGTCTATATATCTATACATGTGTGTATGTCTATATATCTATACATGTGTGTATGTCTATATATCTATACGTGTGTGTATGTCTATATATACATATCTGTGTGTGAATGTGCGTGTACAGTGGGTGGAGAATGTAGAATTACTGATTGTAAAATTTGGATTTTCTCCACAAACCTATTAGACTAAGATTCGTTTAACTTCTTACTTGAAAAGAAAGTGCCAAAATTGCTATTTTTAACATTTTCTTTTTGTTATTTGATTACATTTATTTCATTCATTATGTGTAATTGGCACTTTTCAAAAGATTTCAATTCAATTTAGAAGGTTTGGAAAATAAATTCAAATAATTCTTCTAAGGATAGAAATATTCTTAGTTCCAATTGATTTAATAAAGGAAAGCCAAAAAAAGGTAGTAGATGTGTATTTTCTTTTTATTTTCCATGTTCTAGGCAAAGAAAACCATTACCCCACCTTAAGGAACATGTGTGTTGCTTTCTTTTGATTTGGTGTAGTAAAATACTCAAATAACAAAATCCTTAGAGATTTGTGACACTTAAGAATTTTCTGCTATCTGGGGTTGTTTTTTTTTTTTTTTTTTTACAGTAAATAAGAAATAGAAATATAGTATAAGGAATAAGAATTTTAAGTGTGAAATAATTGGATGTGGGGCATTTTAAAATTAATCTTCTTGTTACCATATTTCTATTGAAACTCACTGCCTGTTAGGAAAATAATTTTGTCATTATTAAGCTGATGTTTGGAACCTAAACTAACATGAAAGTTTGATGGAAGGTTTTTAGATCACTTTAAAAAAAAGCAAGTTTGTATCATAGAACCAGTGGTGGCCTTAGGCAGTTTGGAATGAAAAGGATTAAAGATGCATTTTCAAAATATGGAAAAACAAAAAAAAAAAACTGCATTTTTCATCATACAAGTCAATGTAGTGTAGATATTCAAACACCATCACTATCTTTCCAAATCCTGCTGCATTTTACATAGAACTTTTGGTCCTCAAAAGTTGTCTTGGTATATATGTCAACTTATTTTTCGGGTGTAAATTTTGGAGAGGGTACCATAGCTGAAAGAACTGCTTTTGGTATGAAAAATTCGACCTGTTTGCCGGAAAATAAAGTGCTTTTGGATGTATTGGGTTGCCATATTTTTAAATTCAAATTTTTTCAAAGGTTTAATAAAAAATAACAAATAATTAATCAATAATGTATTCATTCTTGTTGTTTACAACTTCTTCCCAATCTTCAACAAGATTTTCAATACCTCATTGGTAGAAATCACATGATTTCAACTTGAAAAATTGATCCAACCAAGCTCTCAATTCTGCATCAGTATTGAATGAAACTCCACACATAGCATTTGAAAGAGATCGAAAGAGGTGGCAATCCATTGGTGCCAAATCAGGAGAGTACAGCGGGTGTGGCAGCACTTCCCAGCCATGCGTTCGAATGGCTTCCTTGGTCATATTGGTGAAATGAGGGCGATCGTTGTCGTGCAGTAGAAGAACTCCATGCTGCCGATTAGGTCTTTTCTCTTGAATAGCCATGTTCAGTCGTTCCATCTGTTGAACATAGTGTTCCACATTGACCATTTGGTTCCATTCAAGCAATTCATAATGGATAATCCTTTCCCAGTCCCACCATATCGTTTTACACACGGATGAAGATCTTGTTTCACGCGCAGTGTCGCTTGTTTACCGGGGCTAAGCCATTCCTTACGCTGCCTCATATTGATGTACAGGCACCATTTTTCTTCGCCAGTAACAATAATGATTCGGTAAAGAAATCAATGCTTGTGTCCATGAGTTGAGCGGTGACGAGCAAGCAAACCAGCAGAGATTGTGGCTTGTTGATTTTTGTTGTTGTCACTCAAAGCATGTGGAATCCATGCTCCATACTTCTGAACCTTTCCCATTGAGTGAAGATGCTTCTGTATAGCAGTGTGGGAGCATTCCATTTTCTCTGCCAGTTCCCTTGTTGTTTGACGAGAATTTTCGTGCAAAAGTTGGTTTAATCACTCTTCATTGAACTCAACTGGACGTTCAGAACGAGGTGCGTCTTGGAAGTCAAATTTCCATTTTTTAACTTGGCATACGAATCATGAGCAGTTCTTTCAGCTATGGCACCCTCTCCACACACAGCACAAATGTCGCGAGCAGCTTTTGCGACCTTAAAACCTTGATTAAAAACAAAAAGAAGGAGGTGTTGAAAATGCTTGTTTTTCTTAACTTAACATTCCATTTTAATGATCTGAAAATAAAAATTAACTAGAAAAAAACAAAATAGATTCCAAAATGATTCAAAAATAGATTCCAAAATTTTAAAAAACGGCGGGAACTTAGCTGCCAACCCAATAGAATGCTTCTTGTCTCATGCTCTTGCTTGATGAGACCGGGGTCATCCCAAGTTAGTGATCCCAGAGACATCGTCATGCATAAAATCAACCAGGTCCACCAGTGCTCTCCATCACTGGTGGTCCCATGCCAGCCTCACTGCATTCTAGGTGTTAAATGTCTATATAGAGATATATTGTCAAAATATGACAAAAAATAAATTAGATCTTACGTCATGTTTGTTTATAAAGCAACTGTTCTGTCAGGAAATAAGAATTTGAATGATAAATGAACATTTTTAATTAGAAGAAAAACATTTTAACATTAAAAAGATATATATAAAATTATTTCAAATTCTCCAGTGTTTTACCCTTTCATCAATGAATTTCTTTAAAAATTTCTTATTGTTGTTTTGCTTTGTTGACTTTTGTTTTGTTGAGATCATTGAGTTCTTAGTAAATACCCCTGTATTAGTTCTTGCATAGAAAAGGGTTTCTCAAGCTGAGGTCTGCATCAGCTGTTACTAGTTCTCTGACTTTTAAGGAAATAAACCAGTGACATACCAGTATTTTGAAAGATGTACACAGATAATTGTAATAAAATATTGTTTATTAAAAAATGGTTGTATAGGCACAGGCATGAATCATTTTGCAACCACAAGCTTTTGAATTCAGTCTCAGTGTACTGTACCTTCACCTAGTGTCTTCTACTATAGCCCTTGGTTGACCAATGCCTTGTGAGTCACTTACTAGACAGGACCAACGTGGAAGCCCATCATGAATGTACATTTATGTTTGTGAGTGTGTCTTTGTTTATTTTCCCCCATCCCACTGCTTGGCAATTGGTAATGGTTTGTTTACATCTCTGTAAATTAGCAGTTCAGCAAAGGAGACCAATAGAGTGGTGCCCCAGCATGGCTACAGTTCAATGACTAAAACAAATTAAAGATAAAACATTGTAATCAATAATTTAATCAGAATAAGCAATAAAAACAAGGTTTACCATGGAGTTATGAATGACAAGATTTGAGATTGATAAAAACATAAAATTCCATTACCATTGCATTTTCTTACTATGTTGCTAAGGGTCAGTCAACAATTCTGGGCACAAAGACAATCTATTACAAGGACCAACAACAACAAACTGATATTAAAATAACTTATGAAAATACAAAAATTACGCTACTTTGCATTTAATATATTTACAGTTTTCCATAGATTTCATATCTAAAATTTTGTATATATTAATGCAAAATAGGTTTTTCGTTTTTTCTTTTAAATGGTTGAATTATTTTTGGAACTAATTTACTCTGCAGTTTGGTTTGGTTTGGTTTGATTTGATTTGGTAGCTTATAAATAAATACAACAATACCAGAGTTGTCAAATACGATAAATGTCATGCCAGAGTTGCTGAACATACGCTATGCAGAACTCTCAGGTCACGCTTTATAAGAACATTCTAGTCAGCTTCAATAATATAAATGTGAAAAAGACACGTACATATCCCTAGGCAACAAATGAATTTTATTAAATTTATATTGTAAGGTATGATAGGCTCGTTTTACTATTCAAAATATGTTTTAGATGTATAGTATGTTGCCCTACTGGTTTCCATTAAAATAAATGCAGAACTACAGTAAACTATATAAGGAGACATGATCATGTGTTTTCGTAATTAATCAAAGCTCAAAAGCATGAGACTTGGTTGAAGGCTAAGAGTTTATTTATACATATGCATAAGCTTCTGATGTATTTTTGTTATTGTTGGGTTTTTTTTCCATAATATATAATTAAACTATGCTTTTTCTTCTTTTTCTCTCTTTCATTTTTAAAATAATACAATTATCATTCTTGATCAAAAATGTCTAACATTATAGTGATCTGCATTTGAAATGTCTTTGCTTGTACCAACGCACCCCCAAAATGTTTCCAGTAATAGTATAGATTCCATTTGTGCATATATAATCCTTTCTACTATAGGCACAAATTTGGGGGAGGGGGATAGTCAATTACATTGACCCCAGTACTCAACTGGTATTTAATTTATTGACTCCAAAAGGATGAAAATCAAAGTCAACCCTGGCAGCATTTGAACTCAAGATGTAAAGAGTCGATAGAAATGCTTCTGCCAGCTTGCCAATAATAATAAGGCTAGCAATTTGGCAGAGGGGTAAGTTGATTACATTGACCCTAGTGTTCAACTGGTACAAGGCATATCGTACAAACCTGCCTAGTGGCATTATGCCTGCCTGTATGTTCTCAGTTAAAATGTCGCTGAGGTCAACTTTACTTTTCATCCTTTTGAAGCCTGGTACTTATTTTATTGGCTTCAAAAGGATGAAAAGTAAAGTTGACCTTAGCGACATTTTAACTGAGAACATACAGGCAGGCATAATGCCACTAGGCAGGTTTGTACGATATGCCTTGTGTCTCCAAGCAACCTTCAGGCTCTGATCACTTTCATAAAATGATATTTATCTCTCACTGAATGGAACAGTGAACTATATATAAATATATATATATATATATATATATATATATATATATATATACATATATATATACATACATACACACACCCTAAGATGGTGTTGCTTAGTCCCTGACCAATAGGGTTAGGTCTATGATTAAACTTCTCTGGTTACAGAATAGGCAGACAGTGATAATGTAGAAAGTAATTTTCAGTCTTATTGGGGATAAGACCTTTTTAGTACTGGTGCAATGATAACATACACTCAATACATTTTGTAAAGCGGTTAGGCTAAAAATGAAATGCATGAATAGGATGTAGTCTCTGTTTCATCAAGGAATGCAGTCATTCTCAACAAGAACTGATTTGGACTGTGAGGAACCATCCAACTCATGCTATCACAAAAAAGTAGATATATAAAATCAGGGTAATGATATATACATAGCTGTAACAATGTTATATACATAAAGATATAAAAATACTGCTTTTAAAACAATACATACACAAATACAATATATGCAAGCAAAGGACATGTCCTTTTTCATCCAGCAACTCTCACCTCTCTCTCTCTCATCCACCATATCCAATGTTTTACACTCATCCTGCAATTAGTGAGTTGCCACACATACACATGATCATATATTCAGGTGGTGGAAAGCAATGCAGTCATTGGTATAGACTTCCGAGGGCAGAGCAAAGACTTAATGCAAATTGATGCAGAATTTGCAATGTAACTTCTGCTTGAATAATAAGTGGTTTTCATGTAAAAATGTTAATTATGGATGTAGTCTACTGAACTAGTGAAATTTGGCAACTCATCTAATATTACCCGATAATTTCCAATCGCTTTCAATTTAGGCTACAATAGATATGAACTGGTTGCTAAAAATAGTGCACATTGTTGGTATGAAATAGTTTAGTGACTTTTCTAATGCATGCATAATGAAAATAAAAATATTTTCTTCAATAAAAAAAAAAAATTACATTCTATGTCTTTAATGGATAAATGATTAAAGATAATAAATCAAATGCTAATAATCAAATTCTAACAATGTGAATAAATGTTTATTCAGTTTGAGCCTGTTAAAAGTTTATCTACAAAAAGCAACATCAGAATAAGATGAACAAAATAAAAATGTGAAAAGAAAATGGGATAAAACTGGATAAGTGGACTATATTGGGTGTGAAAAGGTCTTAAATAATAACAGCTCAAATTCAACTAAACATTTAATCTAATGAGATTGACTTCCAATTTTAAAAATTCAGGTGAAGAATATTTTAAAATTGAATCTAGGAAAGCTACATTTTTGACAAGTCAAAAACATAGAAAATGTCTTACTTGCTTCATATTGCATTGGTTATCAGCTGGTAAAAACAGATGAAGTACATACACTTGCAGAAAACTTGGTTTTCCATACAAAAGATTTGGTGGATTGCATGCGTAAAGGTTTTTATAATATATCACTTTCTAATGACTCAGTTTCAAGGCATATTCATGAAATATGAAACAAAGCTAATAAGATTAAAATGAGTTCAACATTGTCTTCTTAAATGGATGAGTAAACAGACATTGCTGGCTTTGTGTTTGCATGCTATGTTTATAAAGGTAGTATTGTAAAAGACTTGTAAAAGACTTACTAACCCTTTTGATACCCACCTGCCTGACATTGCTACTGGTTTCATGATAAAATTTTCCTTCAGAATTTCATACCAAATTAATAATAAGTTATTTTATGAAATTCTATATTTTCAAAATTAATTGAAACAAAAGCAGTGCATTTCTCCAGAAATATGGTAAAAGAAAAAAGGGTTTACCTGCAAACCTTTGGAAAGTCAAGTTACAGAAGAAGCAATATTTAATCTAATAATGAAAAAAAAAATGACATTTCATGGAAACTTTATTCAAGTATTTTGCCTGCTGAAACTACAGCTTTGCTTGGGGAAATATGGCAAAAAATAAAAAAAATGTATAAATCAGAAAGTTAAAAGCATTCACTATTGTCTTCATTATCAAACACTAGCAAAGAAATCTAAGCCACAAGATCTGAAATTAGTAGTAAGCAATGCTGCAAAACTAACTAATCAATTTTATTAAATCAAGACTATTAGATGCTATAAATTTTCAATATGGGAGTGCCGTATATTCAGGTGGCATAGTTTTTTGAATCACATGAAGAACTTTAATTATTTCTCTTTGAATATTCTTTTGAATTTTTAGCCAAACTAAAGGATCAGATTTAAATGGGGGGGAAAAGCCATATGTCTTTCTAATATATTCACTTAGTTAAATGAAGTTAACCAATGCAGGGAATCAAAATAACTTGTTTCAACTGGATGTATTTAAGTGTTAACTAAAACTCAAGGTTGTCTCTATAAGTAAGAATGATGTTGAGTATTTCGAAATCCTTAGAGAAATTTTGATAGTAGAACTAAGTCAAGATCCAAAATATTAATTTTGCAACATTTATCTGAGATGTGTAAATTAATGACAGTAAATTCTTGTTGAAAATGAAAACCCATGTATAGACTCATGAAACTTTGTGACAGATTTTATCTTAAAATCAAAATGCCAAAAGAAACTGGTAAAATTTGAGATTCAGCCTGCTATGAATCCAAAAACTAAAAGTGTTAATGTGATTTCTAACTACATATTTATGTGAAAGAACTTTTACACTTTATTCAGTAACAAAGGAAACAACAAAGGTTGAGTACAGAAGCTAACTCACCACTAGAAATAACATCCATATTTATAAGTATTTCTGTGGCCAGAAGTAGATTCATCCAAGTAACTAACCTTTAATGTCTTAATTATTGAAGTTGAATTTTTCAAACCACTAAAGTAAGAAAAGTAACTAAGTTATACTAACACAATGTTATTTTAATGCTCCTTTGCAGCATGACTCTGCTTTTTAACCTCTTCCTTTCAAATAAATTTGGTATTCTGAAAATTATCCTGATCTAAGGAGTTTCATAAGTATAAAAAATTCAAGAAACTCTGGCACAGAAAAACTGATTCTCTTCAGAATAGGAAAGAATTGTATCCCATGTGCAATTGAGCATTAACTTCACTTGGAAAAATTGCTACATCTTGATTTTGAGGATTAACCATAAAGTCAATAATCTTCCAGTTCATACAAGTTTGATTTAATATCATTATCAACTGCATTCCAATCAATATCTTTGAGATTATGTAATGGATTTTCTATTGATGTCTGAACTCTCTGCATTATTTCTTTTGTGTTCAGTTAAACATTAAAACCACCAAAATCGTCTTCGTCTGCATCAGACACTTAAACATGAAAATAGGACAAATTTTCACTATACTCTGAAAAGAGAAGCTCAGTAGAAATCCAAGCCACAGCAAGTGAAAATAATGTAATCTTAATTGTAAATTAGCATTGAAATTTAAGCATAGAAACTTCATTGTTGATTCTTTGGTCTGTTGAGTGTATAGAAGGTAATATTGGGTGATGGACATTAAAAAATACTTTCATAATCTGAAATTTAAGACTCATTTCTTGATGAGAACTTGCCAATGTTTTCATTGGTAAATATTTATAGCAAAGACTAGTTTTATTGTTTATAATCAATAAGTTGTAAAATTATGTTCTTTGACAAGTTCGTCAAAAGCCTCAGGCGCAGGAGTGGCTGTGTGGTAAGTAGCTTGCTTACCAACCACATGGTTCTGGGTTCAGTCCCACTGCGTGGTACCTTGGGCAAGTGTCTTCTACTATAGCAACCAAAGCCTTGTGAGTGGATTTGGTAGACGGAAACTGAAAAGAAGCCCGTCGTATGTATATGTATATATATATGTGTGTCTGTGTTTGTCCCCCCCAACATCGCTTGACAACCGATGCTGGTGTGTTTACGTCCCCGTAACTTAGCGGTTCGGCAAAAGAGACCGATAGAATAAGTACTAGGCTAACAAAGAATAAGTCCTGGGGTCTATTTGCTCGACTAAAGGCGGTGCTCCAGCATGGCCGCAGTCAAATGACTGAAACAAGTAAAAGAGTATATACATAAGCTGCTTCAGAGTATGCTGATTATTTTATGACAAATTTTTTCTTATTCTTTGACATTTTTATGATCCCCAAATCTTTTTTTTTTTTTCTTTAAAAATATTTTGCTTTGCCTAAAATCATTGGCCCCAGTATAGCCATGCCATCTGAAAATTTCAATTAAAAAAAATCCTATGTGCAATATTTTATCTAAAGTTTAATATGCAGGCTTTTCCAATTTGCTGTTTAAGAAAATGCTGTCGAATTTAAAAGTTTGTGTTCTTAATGTTGTATAGTTAGCAATCCAATGTTAAATTGTTAACACACTTTTATTAAGCTTCATTTCATTTTCTTAATGTTTAGTTTGTCACTAAATGTTAATGTTGTTCATCTTTGTTTCTTCTTCTCAATAACTTTAAGCACTGCAATTGTATGTATAACAAAAGAATGACTTGTTTAAAATACAGTACTACAGGCTTCGCTTGTTATCTGCATAGTATTCATTATATAAATGACAGCAGCAGGTGCCTAACTGTTTTCTTTTACTATAACAATTTTTAAAAGTACCATTAGCGTGAGTTTCCATTATTCTGGATGCTGCTGTTTCAAAAGTTTAGTGTACAAGGTGTATTGGGTAGGAATATCAGCAATTTTTAATATATTAACAATATACATACACGAGAGATAAATAATCATTTTGAGTTTGATCTTTGTAATTTTTTTTTTTTTTTGCCATTCTAATATCTGAATTATCTTTTTTTTTCTATACACAAAATAAGCTTTTGTTTTTATTGGTGATGGGATGAGAGAAAGTGTGGAAGACATGAACAGCTTTGTTTGTTTATCTTTGAATCATTGGTTACACTTTTTATTTGTGTTTCCATGCAGTTTTACTTGCAGTATTCACATGAAAACTAATTCACTTCTGTAAATGTAAGTTTTCAAGCAAATGAAAATCAATAGCTATTCTCAAGTTTCTAACGACCATAAATACAGATAAACAAATGGGTGGGGTTTAGCCTCTTCTAACTAAAATTAAATCAGAAATGAAATCTGATGCATTGAATCTCTGTTGGATGTCATCTGTCAAGATAATTTCATACTGGAAACAAACCAAAGCTCCTTTCAGTCTTAGAGTGGCCAGTTTTAGGTAATGTATTCAATCATAAACTGATTGGTATTAGTTTTTTCAGTATTACATAAAAGCATAATTAGGACACTGATACAAACATATACAAATGCATATGCTCTCACTCTCACACACACATACACACACACATGCATACGCACATGCCTGGATACAATAAAATGCACAAATAGGTGCATTCATATGACAGCTTCTGAGACACAATCACGCACATATATTCATATTTCTTTGCACATACATACAAACATACCCTAGCCTGCATATGAGTAGTTACATACTCTTATGTATATACTATATACATATGCATGAACACACTATTTTATGCATATGCCTCTATTCACCCATGAACAACTGTTCTCTTAGACATGTACATATTTTCTTTTCCGGGCTAATGCACATTTAGTTTTTTTTTTCTTCTGTGTGCAGATATTTTTCATAAGCAGTAATCTGTAGGCATGTTCCTGTATCAGCATACATAATCACGCACAACAGCTGTGCTAATGTCATGCACACCTACACAATTTAATAACAGTATCTTTTACAGTTAATGATATGCATGTGAAGAGACCAAATAGAAATATTGTGTAGCAATTTTACCAAAATAAATATTATTTTCATGATGACACTGTGTATCTATGAATTTGTTTATAACTCAGAGCTTAAATTTCCTCCTACATTTATATGTTGTTTAACCTGGGTTAGTCCTGATCCAACAAACCTATGATAAAAACTATTTCGGTATGATGTTCCTGATGTAATGTATATAGAACTACAATATCCATTAATTCCTTTTAACATGTGATTTGAGGTAGATTTTAAAGTAATATGTAGTGGAAAAATTGAGACTGTTTTGTAGGCTCTGCAACTGCTTAGAGGTTCCCACTTTGGCTTGTGCATATATATATATATATATATATATATATATATAAAGGAATACAAAAAAAAATGGGACATATATATATATATATATACACACACACACACACACACACACACACACACACAGTCACACACACACACACACACACACACACACACACACACACATGAAGGAAGTAAATAGACACCTTTAATTTTCAAAATTTCTGATCTAAACATCTTAATGTTTTCAGTGGTATAGAATTTACAATGTAATTATTCTTTTTCGTTCCAGTTACCATTATATTAAACATTTGCGAAGAGTAACCATGCCACGCACAAAAAATTCAGTAGAACTATCAGGTTTTCAAAGAGGTTGTTTTGTTGGGCAATCTGAGTCTGGTCTTAGCCAGCGAAAAATTGCCGAAATCCTTCAAATTTCTCTTGCTACTGTTAATAGAATTATAGTGCAATTCAAAAGCCAAGGAAAAGAATCAACAGATTCTTGTCCCAACCGACCTGGGCCCTCGGGAATGAAGCTTCACTGTTTGAAGAGAATTGTAGAAAACAAACCCCGTTCGAAGGCTTTTGACATTGCAAAATAGCTAGAAGTTAGTCCAAGAATGTGTGTTACATATCTGCATAATCTTGGGTATTATGGATGAGCAGCTAGAAGAAAACCTTTCCTTCAACCAATTAATATCATGGAAAGAAAGAAATGGGCTAAGGAGATGTCAGAAAAATCCAGTTCATTTTGGGATAGAGTGATTTTCTCAGATGAATCCAGATTTACATTATTTTCAGACAGTGAACGTGTTTGGGTCTGGAGGCTTCCCAATCAAGAATTTGATTTGAAACGACTCCAACCACCTGTGAAACATGGCGTGTCTCTGTAATGATATGGGGACTGTCACTAGCAATGATCGTTCTGAGCTGATCGAATGTGTTGGAACCATAAACTCTGAATTATACATCAAAATACTTCAGCAAGGACTACTCCCGATGTATTCACTCTATAACATAGCAAAAAATTAGTTTTTATTCATGGAAGATGGGGCTCCATGCCACGCAGCAAATAGGAATCAACAACGGCTGGCTGAAAATGGGATCAAAAAGCTTCCTTGGCCGAGCCAATCGCCTGACATGAACCCAATTGAAAATGTTTGGAGCATACTAGATAGATCGATACAAAAAAACTCGACAGAAACCTAAATCTAAATATGAATTGTTTCAATTGTTACATGAAAAGTGGGCAGAAATTCCACAAAGCTCATCGGTTCAATGCCCAAAAGAGTTTCTGAATTAAAAACTGCAAAGGGAATGTCAACTAAATACTAAACTGTGTAGTCCTACCTATTGATTACATTTCAGTTGCTCACTTTGCATATTAAATAAAAGATTTTGAAAATTAAAGGTGTCTATTTACTTCCTGCGTGTCTCTCTGTGTGTGTGTGTGTGTGTGTGTGTGTGTGTGTGTGTGTGTGTGTGTGTGTGTGTGTGTGTGTGTGTGTGTGTGTGTGTGTGTGTGTATATCTTCGAAACGTCTAGTTAGAATAGAGACAGCTGATGAAGGAATATTCCAAGTGGCTTTCCGTTTTCCTATGTGTTCGTTCCGTTGTCTGTAGTTCATTGTTCTAACGTCCTGTACCCTGATATGCATATATATGCACATGTAGATGTATGTACATATATGTGTGTATACATGTATATATATTCTTTGTATTATATATATATATATGTATTCATCTTTATGCCTGCTTTTGCCTGGTAGCATGAGTTAGATAAATACATTTTACTGAGCTATTGTTTTTAAAGCCTGCTTCTCTTCCTATGGCTAACCTATGCCTGTTTTTCAATGGAGTTTTGATTTCATTCATCTTTGAAAGGGCAGAAATGCCAGGCAATGTCAACAACATTGTCTTGTGTGGTTAAGAAGTTTGTTTCTCAACCAGGTAGTTCCTGTAATTTCTGGTTCAGTTCCACTGTTCAGCACCTTGGGCAAATGTCTTCTACTATAGCTCTAGGTAGACCATAGACTTGTGGGTGGATTTGGTTGACAAAAACTAAAAGACCATTTTGTGTTTGTGTGCAAGACTGTGTTTATTTACATCTCACTTGTTTCTCTGAAAGTTGCAACATACGGACAATGCTGTTGTTGTTGTTAGCACTCCTGTCAACAAATCAACCACTCACTTTGTACTTTCAAAGCCACGTGGAATAAGAGATCCCTTACTTGAACAACAGGTAAGGGATATCCTCAGGAAGGGCATTCAGTTGCAACACCAGTGCTTTGATTACATATCACTAACTCATGCAAGTATGGAAAAAAAACAAGCATAATATAAAAATGAAACGAAATATATATATATTTACAGGCAATAGAATATGGCTGGCAGAATCAGTTGAGTCATAGACAAAATATCTTGCAGTATTTAGTTACATCCCATTCTGAGTTTAAATCCCTCTCCAAGGCCAGTCTTGTTTTCCATCTTGAAAGAGTTGATAAAATAATATCAGTCAATTCTAACTTCACTAAACTCTCCTCTAAAACTTGAGAACTTGTGTCTGTTAGAAATCATAAATTTACATTATCCCATAAATATCATTGGGATTTGTGAAACTATATACTGGTGGTTCCATTATTGTCATTGGACAAGTCTTAGTCATAACACTGCAAGCTGACTCAACAGTGTATCAGCATGTTGGCTAAACAGTTAGTAGCGCCTGGCCTGACACTGTAACTGCTTCCCTAATAGTGACTCCTAACTGTCTATTATCCGGTCTATTTAGTTGTAGTTGGAGATCCATATGACTCACTACTGTAGACCAGTGTTTCTCAACCATTTTTTACCTATGGACCCCTTCGATTCCAATTTTACTTGAATGGACCCATCCAGCCATTTGATGTTTAAAAAATCCTTTTGTATTTTTATAATTAAATATTATTAGGAATTGTATAAAAAAAAACTTGCTAAAATATTTTGTGTATTGTAGAAATATAACCAGTCTATTGCCAATAAAGACTGAAGTTCTTATCCAGAGTAGAATAATGTTTAGTTGTATCTATCTAGCTATATCTGTCTAACTATCTCTGTCTAGTCATATTTGTCTAGCTATTCCTGCCCATATAGATGGGATAGGATTCAATGCATTTTGCAGGTGTAGGCAACTATTATACACAAGATTTTGTTGTGAAAGACTACTAAAAATTGAATTTTGGTCAAGTGTTTCCTGATATTCGAGACTCAGCCTTCTGTATCAATATTCCTGGAACTCAAATTTAATTGATTACACCTTTATTGATTCACAAAAAATAAATGTTTCCACTTTAGAACACCATAACAAGGTAGCACTCAGTTTCTTTACTTGTATTGATGGCATATAAAACATATAAGATTGTTGTTCAGCTTTTTGCCAGTATAGTGATGTCCCAGTGGATAAATACGAACTACTCCATCATTGTGATTCATCAAGAAATGACTAACTAATATAGTGGACATAAGATACAAATAGTAACACTATAAATAAACTATTCTTTAGTTTCCAATTTTGGTTTGTTGTCACTTTTACCTTTGTTGTGGTTTAGTCTCAGGTCAAGGTGGACAAATTAGGCATATTACCAAAATAGTCTAGCACTGATCAACCTACCTTCCTACCTTTATTTATTTTGCTAGCATGGTATGTTTAAGCCTATATGATTCATTTTTTTTTTTTTTTACCTAATAGGGTGTAATTTCAAAAAGATTTAGCCACACTTTTATTATTGACTATGTTGGGGCTCCATATATGCTAAGTTGTGTAGTGTATATTGTTAACTGTTAGGGAATTAAAATTGTTTATATCAACAAAATCATTGAACAGAAAACCTAACAAAAGAGTTATTGAAGAAACTAATACAGCATTTTGTGAACAAATAGTGCCATTGATTATATGTTTACATTAAACCTAATCACTAGTTTTACATCTAGAGCGATAAGGAGATGTTTATGAAACCTAGCCATAATAAATATCACAAAGTAATTTTTGGACACCAACACTAAGTTTATTGACAATTTTCTTAACAATGTATGTATAACATTTTAATCAGAAGGAAAAGTAGTGCTCATGATCCTTCACAGTGCCCCCAAGAGTGGTGGAAGGAATATATCTTCAAACTGGAAACCTGGACCGAATATAAGTGAAAGGCTCCAATACTTAAGAGTTACTTGTTTCTGATCATCAGCTGCATTTTTAGAGTCCTGTAATTTATCACTTCTAGTGAATCAAGAGAGATTTATGTGTGTGTGTGTGTGTGTGTGTATATATATATATATATATATAGTTGAAATTTACAGAGAAACAAAAGATGAAGACAGGTGTATGAACAACAAACAGGTGTATTAGTTTGATGCTCAGGAAAGTGAGAAAGTCTTACTTTTTGAGCCTACGCTCTACAACAGAAAGGAATAAGAAAAAATAAACAGAAAGAAATTTTAAAAACTTTGGGATTTAGCGATCACGCATATGTATATAAAATGTGCACTGTTTTTACACAGTCTCTGTCTATCAAATTTCACAGACATCACATAGGTTGAGCCAAGAGTATTGTAGAAGACATTTGCCTAAGCTACCATTTAATGGGATTGAATCAGAAATGACTTGGTTGCAAAGCAGCCTTCTTAACCACATAGGCATGCCTGTGCCCAGTTACTACTCCATTTGATAAACATATAGTGTTTATTTTATATCTTGTGTCAGTGATAGAAAATCTAAATCATTATTTTTAGTGCAAGGATTTCTTTGTAAGGCTTTTCTTTAATGTTTTTGTTCATTATCTCAAACAGGTTTTACATATTCAAAACTTAGAAAAATACTCAGATCTTTTACACTCGCATAATTTTCTTTTTCTTTATGCTTGTATAGTTAGGACATATGTTTTTAATTTTGACAGCTGAAAAATGTATTTTACAAGATGCTAAATCGTTTTGAATAACAAACACATTATAGCAAAATGTGTATGTATTACTTGTTACATACATCCATACTAGTGTGCATGTGTGTCTGTGTGTTTAAATCCATACCATGGTTTTACAAATATATCTATTGATACTAGAGAAAGTGAATCAGTTAAAAATGTGATTGATAATTTAAAACAATGCTTTGACTAGTAAAAATTTCTACCCATGATGTGCCCCTATTTTAACAAAACTAGTGTGTTGATAAAGGGTTTTCAAAAATTTTTTTTTTATAGGATCAAGGTTAGACTGATGTATGATATGTTGTCATCAGTTTGTGGTACAGGAGCAGCTGATGTTTCTTTTTCTAAGTACAAGTTGTCTAATATAATCCTAATATTGTTCCTAGGTTACATTGTCTATGTTAAGGCTTAGTGCTTAAGGTATTCAGCTCACAATCATAAGGTTACATGTATGCTTCCTGGCAGCAATTTCACATTGCTCCAATCCACCCAGCTAGCAAAAATGAGTTATATCTATATTCAAAGAGTCAGCCTTGTCATATGTTAAGGGTACACATGAGAACTATGTTAAGGGTACACATGTCTGTGGAGTGCTCAGCCACTTGCACATTAATTTCACAAGCAGGCTGTTCCATTGATCATATCAACTGGAACTCTCGTCTTCATAATTAATGGAGTGCCAGTTACATTGCCCATACTTTGGTGTTATGTACTGATATATAACTTTTCATCAAAGGAGTTGCACGATAAGAAATCTTGAGATTTTTGTTAAAGGACCGATGTAATTATAATATTGCAATAAGTATTCATTTATTAGAAGGGGAATTGCTTTATTACAAAGGTTAGGTGAGTTAAACCAGAGTATGTTCCTCTCTTCCTGCATGTTATTTCTTCATGCAGATTGTGTTTGGTTGTAGCGACCTGCTGTCCTGTCAAATGCCTTTTATCTCGTTCCTTGATTCTATTACACATCTACTGGTGATCACTTATACATATATAGATACCTGTATGAAATCATGATAACACTAAACTTTAGCATTAAAAGTTACACAAACAGCAGAACAAGGCACCACTGCATAGTTCCAAAGATCCCAACATCATCAACATACAAAGCCAGATACTGAAATGGCTTGGGCTTCAAGAGCCCACAGCTCTTCAGTATCCTTTCAAAAAGCCTGAGAGAGCTGCATGGTGTGGATGTAGGTATCTTCAAAACAAAACTGGATCTCCTTCTGTCAAGGATTCCAGGTGAGCCGTCCTCACAGCTAGAAATACAGATGAAGGCAGCAGCATCAAATTCCCTCATTCACCAAATGTCACATATCAGAGGAAGTTTCAAATAGTGAAGACTTGGCAAAGCCAACGGTGGTGCCCCAGAACTAGTTAAAGAGTTACATAGTTATCTACACACTTTTAATGATATATATGATACATTCTTGTATCTGAAAACTATTTTGATCTACTAAAATATCAAATAAACCAAATGATTTTGTTATTTTTAATAAAAACATATATGGTCCAATCAATCAAATATGACTTAAATATTTCCTTAAGTTCACGTGTGTGCATATGTATGTGCGTGTATATATGTGTACATGTATATGTGTATGTAATATAATGTCTGTATGGAGATAATGATGCAAATAAACATATAAACAAGCTTGGGCTTTATATAAAATATACATATATAGATTCAAATAAAGACTAAAATGTTAAGATAATGAACAGTCATCTAAAAGTCTATAGATATTTATATATTAAGAGAGCAGATTTATGCACAGTACAAGGACACAAAAAACTAAGGGGAGAAAGTATGGTATTACAGGTCCAACAGCTGTTTCTGGGGGCTCGAAATTACATAATAATGGTAATAAATGGAGTTCACTCAAAGTTAACAATATTCAACGTGTAGTGAATGCATATAGACATAGTAAATCCAGCCTCTGTATTCAGGGTGGAGAGATTGGTACACCACACACACACATGACTCTTTCCCTTCTTTTTAAGTGTTAAACTAATACATTTGTTAAAACTTATCCCACTTAGATTTTCTTTTTGTACTCATTGCCTAATATATATATTCTTAGCTCTTAAATGAACTCCTTCCCTTTTTGTTCAATACCTCACTTTTTACCTCTTTTCCTTCTCTTCTCCTCCCATTTCCTCCTTTCCTAACACCCCTAATCATTTTTTACCCTCTCACCACCTTTACTCATTCTCTTATTTTGTATGTATTTTTATATGTGTGTGTGTGTGCATGTATGTATATATATATATATATAGATAGATTGTGTACATACATAGATACATGCACACACATACATATATATATATATGGAGTCCTTCTTGACATTATTCCAGCATTGACGTAATATTGACAAATAATCAAAGTTGCATCATTCCTCTATGCTTTCTTTCACCTTTGAAAATAGTTATACTTGTTCATTGATTCAGTAATGCATCAAGTTATTTTAAGTATAACTTATGAACTGGTCTGCTTGTACTTCTGCATTCTTTTAATGGAATAATATGAAAGCAATATTTCGATTGTGACAATGTTCTTTGGTTTCATTACCCTTTTATATTTAAGTTTATCTATAAAAGCAGTCATAATGAAATAAATAAAGATAACTTTTCTATTAATTGCATGGGTAAGTCCAGTTAGCCGAAGATCTTAAATCATATTCCCTAATTAGAAGCGACTAAACATTAGCACTAAGATTGTTACTGATTAATATTAATCAGAATGAGATGATTGGGTATAGTTGTATGGACACTAACAATTTGGCACAGCTGAATGGACATTCGGCCTGCATTGATGGTGGAGGCAAACACACATGCATATATGTATGTGCAGAAATATACACATACAAATAGAAAGGGTGAGAGACAGGCAGACAGACAGAGAGGAAGGAAACAAACGTGACTAACATAAACACTTTCCCTCCCCTCACACACAGAAAGACAAATATGCTCACACATAAGCATAGAGCAATAATATATATATATATATATATATATATATATATATATATATATATATGTGTGTATAGTTTAGATGGGATGCAGTTTGGGTTCGTGCCAGGAAAAAGCACCACTGATGTTATATTTCTGGTAAGACAGCTGCAGGAGAAAGCCTTTGACAGGGTCGCCCAATCCCTTATCTAGTGGTCAAAGAGGAAACTAGCGATAGATGAATGGTTAGTGAGAGCTGTGCGAGCCATTTACAAGGACACTGGCAACAAGTATGTATATGTATTTATATATGTATATATGTATGTATGTATATATGTATACATACATACATACATACATACATATATATATATTTATATATATATATGTATGTATATACACAAGAGAGAGGGAGTAGAACCTATATTCTAATATTTAATAAAAGAAGCTAAAATAGCATATTTGAATGAAATGAGACCATGTCAATGCTCTCATTGTACTCTTGATTTTTTAGACTATATATAGTACTGTAAATGAAATTCACATAATTTCAAAAGTTGCATTATCTTAATTCTTTTCTACTATAGCTGATCTATCTCAAGGCGTCATTAGAAGGGGAACAAAAGCTATCTTTATTTTCTTTTTATGATTTAGACTTAAACTCAAATAATGATAACACAGCTATTTTTTGTGTAATCGGCTTAACTAAGATTATGAACCGATGTAAGAAAAAGTTAATAATGAGAACTAAAATATTAAATGCCTGTGGTAGAACTGCTGCTAGTCATGATTTAATTAATTAAAGGCTGATGAATGTTTTCCTCTCATGTATAAAAATACTACAAAGTTAAGAATGAAAAAATAGAATTCTTGTTAGATATAATTAATCCTTTTCTTTCAATAGACCAGTTGAAGTACATTGTTTTTGTTTCAATTAATTTGGAAAATAATTAAAAATTTCATAAATATAACTTTAATCATTATTAAGCTGTGAAACATAAATTAACATGAAATTTTAAAGCAAAGTTTCATTTCAGATAATTTTAACCCTTTAGATTTTAAAACCTCCATATCCAGCCCAAATATTATCCTTGTTTTATGTTCAAACCAGCCAGATCCAGCCTCTCATACCTACCCTACAATGTAATGTATACGACAGGCTTCTTTCAGTTTCCATCCACCAAATCCACTCACAAGGCTTTGGTCGGTCCGAGGCTATAGTAGAAGACACTTGCCCAAAGTGCCACGCAGTGGGACTAAACCCGGAACCATGTGGTTGATAAACAAGCTACTTAACAAAGAACATGAAATTCATCAAAATCTTCCTTTTTATTTTCTATCTTTCTTAAGACCATAGAAGGGTAAAGGGTAAAAACCCCCTTTGGTCATGAATGACCATGGAATTGCACCTAGAAAGTTATCCTCCATGGCACAAGTCCAGGCAAGGTTGTTTAAGGAAGACGAGCAGTCACCCATGCATACCAGCCTTCCCTCTCCATACCACTGATATCCAAGGGAAAGGCAAAGGCTGCTACAGTTTGGCACCAGTGATATTCAACTCATTTCTACAGCAGAGTGAACTGGAGCAACGTGGAATAAAGTATCTTGCTCAAGAACACAACACACAGCCCAATCCAGGAATCAAACTCACTACCTTATTGTGTGCCCAATGCTTTAACAACTGAGCCATGCACCTTCACCTTGAGACCATTAAATATAATAAATCTGGACTAAGTTTTCCTATAAGCTCTTGGATGTAGAAGACATGGATCTTAATGTTGATTCATTCAAATAACAATTGGTACTTGAAATTAATCAATGTTGGGAGAATCATTAGAGAATCAAAAATATTGCTTTGTTTCATTTGTCCAGGTTCTGTACATTCTGAGTTCAAATATTACCCATGTCAACTTTTCATCCTTTCATCTTTCCCAAGTTGATAATGTACAATTCAAGTCCTGGGGTTCATACTACTCCTGTTCTTTTTTTCCCTAAAATTACGGGTTTTGTACCTATGTAAGAAATCAGTATTAAAGAAAGATGTTGATTGTCTATAACACGTCAGTATTTATTAAAGATAAAGTCAAAATAGTTTCATTATTTCCATCACCAAAATCAAAATTTCATAATCTAAATATTATTATTTTTTTGCTTTTATATCCATTTAACTTTTCAGTATAAATAGAACTATTTTCACGGACAAAGATATTTGCATATTGTTGGTGCATCTCTTACATATAAAGTACTCTTAAGGTTTAAACTTATGGTGGGCAGTAGTTCAGCACCTTAAATATTTTGTAATTGTTCTTCTTTATATTGTTTCAATTGTGTGTATGTGTATATATATATATATAGAGAGAGAGAGGGAGAGGGAGAGGGAGAGAGAGAGAGAGAGAGAGAGAGACCTTTTCCCATTGTTTGGATTTTTATTATTATTAATTTTGCTTTCATCTCTTTATAGGATTCTGAAATATACATTTTGGTGTGTGAAGTACATTTTGGGAATAGATGTTGAAACAAGAGGAAAGAAAAATCTCGAAGTGGTTAAAGGGCCTTATATAATTACATGCAACCACCAGAGTTCCCTTGATTTCATTGGTAAGTGACAGTCTTTTAAATACTATTTTGTATTTACATATTCCTTATCCATAACATCTTCTGAAAAGCTCATTTAAGAAAGATAAAGACAAAGTTTCATTCTAGAAAAATTATAATCTTTGATCATTTATATTAGAGTTGGTGAGATCCCCACCCACAAGTAAAAATTTCTCATGTATTCAAATTTAAAACTACCCACTGACAAAGTTCTCTAAAGACCCATAAAAAATCAAAGTTTAAACCTTAAGAAACAAAGCAATAATTTAAGTACCTTTTAGTAACCAATAAAGCATCGACAATATTCTTTTAGCTGTTTCACTTGTCTTGTGATATTAATCATGAGTTGGAATTTGTACAAATTGAAGATGTAATAGTCAGTTTTATTGCAGCCGATTAACATTTAGCATTTGGTAATTCATTAAATCAGTATTGATGTGCATATAACTCTTCTAACATGACTAATACACATAAAAGTTGCTAGCAATACTGTTTTATTTAATGATAAATGGATAGTTTATTATTTTTATAAAGAAGTAAAATTTGTATCATATTTGTAAAGTTTCAGTTACACTTTATAAAAAGTTCTGTCTTGAATCTTACTATTTGACCAAACATAAAAAACCTAGAAAACAGAAAGAGATCCTAAGTTTAGACAAACTCATTTTTAGAAGGATCTTTATGCAAACAGCAGTTTATTTTTTAAAAGACATATATCAGAAATACTTCTGCAAGTTATGAAATGTTTAAGCTAACTGGAAAGAGAGTGAAATTGTGCATTGAAGGCTACTGCATGAATTTTAACTCCAGAACAGGCAGATTGTTTGTGAATTTCAGTTTCTGACTATGTAAAAGGATAGCTAATATTGTCCAAGTAAGCTTAAAACAAGCAGCATCAGAATGTGTGTTTTTATTCAATAGTTGTTGATAATACAACAGATATAGTAAATGCAACTCGGTTAGCTATATTTGTATGTGGGATCTTGACAAGCTTTGATACACCATTTCACTTGTTATAAAACTGATGCATGGGATTATCATCGGTGAAGATGTTTGAGGTCAAATCAGTAACAATTATTTTGATTTGCCCTACATAAAACTTAATTATGGATGGTACACCATCTATGGTAGGTGTATCTTTACTTGTATCTTTACTCAAAAAAGTATTTGAGTACAACTGAATAGTGTCTTATTCACCAAAAACATTTACATGTACATTTTCTAAAGAATAAACTATGTAATGTAAGTGTAACAAAATATTAACTTCATAATAATATAAGGGATTGAATAAAGAGTTTAAAGAAAATCTGAAGGACCTCAAAGCAAAATATAACTTATTGGACTTTTCACCTTTAAGCAAAGAGTGCTTGTTTAAGTACTTTTATGAACTGAGAATTGAAAGTCTTTATGGATGTCAACTGAATTAGATTACCAAAATGGTTTGGTTTGATATTTCTGTTTGACCTTACAAGGCATTAAATAATCTCAAGGTAATGGTTGGGTTCGGAGTTCAGTTTGTAGAAAGACAGCAGAAAATTAAGTGTTGTTGACATCATTTATAAAGTGTACATATCAGAAATGTAAATAATAGGATTCATGAATCAGTAAATAATATAAATACATGTATTTCCATCAACTTAAAATAAAAGTGGTTAGTTTTCACAACAGATATGCCTTTAGTATATGATACAGAAGTGTGTCCCAATTTTTCCAAACAGTCGAAGCTTTTATTCCATGTATATTAAGAAAAGAATATTTGAGTGCACAGAACTTGACACTACAGACTCGTGATATTATTTGCAAATAACTGGAATTTAGTATTATGTACTATTACTTATATCAATGTGTCAGTAAAAAGTAGGTATGGGCACAAAAGATTAAGTGCAAATAGGCTAAAAAAAATAAAGTTAGTACACAGATATAGGCATGTAATATATAGAAACAATAGATGCTTGGTAAAAAGGTTCTTCTGGTATTATAACAGACTGTACAATTTGTATATTGCCAACTTTATCGCTTCCTCAACTGCAGCTGATCTTCTTGCCTCTGCAAACATTGTAGAATCCTCCTACCATTCACTTCTCAACCAAAATGTGACTTAGCAATACTTTTGCTGCCTGTTTCATTCCCCCCTCCCACACATACACAGGCATACAAATTTCCATCTAAAGTATTTTTCCAATCAACCTGCTAGAAATAGTAGCCAAATCAACTTCAAATAACACCCAACCATCTAAAAATGGAAAGGATACTTTAAGCTAATGTAGACACCCTTAAAAATACAGAACCAGGAAATACTTCTACCCTGATCAATTGACACTTTACAAAGCTGAAGAAAGACTCTCATTGGAGCACTACTTATTTAGACTATATAAATTATCGGCTTCTCTTACCAGCATGCCACAGTCTCTGGTTCACAAACATAGTGTTTCTTCTCCTCCTTCTTTTTAATACTATTACAACTACAAAGACCTCCGATCTAACAATCCTCTTCATCATCATCATTTAACGCCCATTTTCCATGCTGGTATGGGTTGGATGGCTTGACAAGAACTGGTAAGGCCAGGGTCTGCACCAGGTTTCATAGTTTTGCCATGGTTTCTATGGCTGGATGCCCTTCCTAATGCCAACCACTCCACAGAGTGTACTGGATGCTTTTTAAATGGCACCAACACCAGTGCTTTTTTTTTACATGGCACCAGCATTCACACCAGTGCTTTTTACATGGCATCTCGGTTTTAGAATCTCAAGTCTGTTGTGATGGATGAGCGGGTCTTCTCAAGTACAACAATGTGCCACATATCTCAGTCCTCTGTCATCTCCTTTATAAGGTTCAGCATTTTGAGATTGGTCTTCAAAACTTTGCCCTATATCTTCCTGGGTCTCCCTCTTCCACAACTTCCCTCCACTTTACATGATCAGCACTTGACTTGCCATCCATTTGTCTGAGTAAGCATTCACTTCTGCAATCCTAAGCATTTCTTCCACTCATTCCACCCTAGAACTCCTTCTTTACCAACATTTTTCCTATTGACATGATCTTAGACATTCAAACTGAACACCAGCTTCTGCAATGGCTTTCAGCAGTCATAGATACTGCCCTCTTCTTAATTAATGCTAAGGAAAAAAAACTAGAGCAGTTTTTGGACACTTAAGAACTTACTGGTAAAATGATATTTTAGTGATTACTTAGTAGAATAAAGTAACCTATGCCAACATTGAGAAAATGAACATTGAAAGCAATATTAGTGTGACACTAGTGAAATTTGTGTGTGTGTGTATTCTAGTCCACATGATGCACATAGCTTTGGTGGATGTTTGTCAAATGCACCAATCTTGTGCCATTTCTTTTCTGTTCATCTCAATATTCTTCCTTCATTTTCCATCACACCAGTGTTACGTTTGTTTTCCACTCTATCCATCTGAATACATCACAAAAGAGCTACCGTCTCATCTACAGATGTGACCAGCTATCTCCAACTCAAAAAATGTTATTAATTTATCAATAAGTGTTACATTAACCATTTCTCTCACTTTCTCATTGGTTACATTATCTTGCCTCCTGATTCTAATATCCTAAGTATGGCTTCTATTCAAAAGCTAGGAATTTAGCATGAGATGTGGTGGTACTGTGCTAAATTTGGGGTCCATATATATAGTAAACTTACCAAGGTTGTATAAATTTTTACCTTGGTATGTGTCAAGAGACAGTTGAACTTTCATATAGATTACTTGTTCTGTTTTATTAATTTCTTTCTTAATTCTACTTAATTCTTTTCTCAAACCTCCACTTAGGCACTTCCATCCAGCTTGTCTCTTTACCTCCCATTCCTTTTGTTGTGTTCACTTCCCCCACCCCAAATCTTCATCCCTCTGGAATTCCTTCCCTGCTCATAGCTTTTTGACAGTTGTTGACTTAAAAAATTCAAGAAAAACATTATAGCATCAACCTCACTGATCTAAGAGGTCTTACGAAGGCCATAGACACTGCCCCTTCATCCAGACCCAGCAAATAAAAGAAAAAAAACTCTAAACTAAGTGACTCTACTAATTTTCCTTTTGTATTATAACTGTATGGATTAACCAAATATATATTCATCACTTCTGTCTTTGAATATTTAATAACTGGGCCACTTTTACTTCCTTCTCTTATTAAACTATTCGATATCATATTTCTTCTGTTCTTGTAATTGTCATGAGAATGTCAGTATAACCTAGATTAACAAGCGTCTTATCCATCCATTGTATTTCACAAACTCTTTCTTGAAAAAACTTTCTCCTCACGTAATTGTTTAACACAAAATGTAGGGGAGACAGTGCAGCATGCTGAATCTGTCTCAACCTCAAAAAGTTTATTGAAAATTCCATCCATCATAATCTTACACTAGTTTCTTTATACATGTTTGAGATATGCCATCATCATCATCATCATTTAATACCTGATTTCTGTGATGGCATGGAAGTTAGCACCATGGTTCAACAGCAACTATTGAACCAGAGAACTGTGTAGAGCTCCTATGTCTGCTTTGCCATGTTTTTTAATACTGGATGTCCTTAAAGGCAACCACTTTATTGAGCGACTGAATCCTTTTTACATGTACTGGCACTAGTGAGGTCCTGAAGTAACTCACAAGACAAGAACTCCTCTCAACTGAATGTTGGTATAGTATTAACCCTTTAGCATTTAACCCAGCCAGATCTAACTTCTCATATTTACCCTACAATGTCATTCTAAGAGTATACTATCACAACTTTGCAATATTGAAGTTACGAGATACTGCCTGATTAATTCAAAATACTGTGAATAAATAAACAATAGAAAAAGAAATCTAAATCCTAAAGGGTTAAGGGAAGTGAAAGTGTGATAGTGACAGGAGTAGGGGTGTTGCTGAAGGGGAGATACAGGTACAATCCTCATATTAGGCTTCTATATAGCTCCTGTCTATCTGATTTCACTTACAAAATATGGGTTAACTTGAGGCTGTAGAAAATTCCATTTGCCCAAGATGTTACACAGCAGAATTGAAACTGGAGCCTCGTTATTGCAAAACAAACTTCTTAACAATACTATATAGCACAAGTATGTAAATTAGCACCATCCACCATGGTGCTAACTTAATTTTCGACTGCTTTATATAACAGCTGATATATTTAATTAATTGAGGAAGGAAGCCAGGTACATCTTCTTTGAGGAGCCATCAACAAATCATGAAACAGTCTTTCAGGAGATTCCCTCCATCTTTTTTTCTTCACATCAATAGCATATATCCATATTTAACCAACTGTGAGAGGTTTATAATGTTTAAATTTATTGCAGTTTTTCAGATTAATAATCTATTGTGCACAAAATAGATAGTGTGTATGTATGTTTGTTTAAGTGTAATAGTTAGCACAACTACACAGCATGCAATATAACAACTTATTTCTATAGTCTATATTAAATATACATGCTACACCTTGAATACTGTGCAGATTGAGATCCCCATTGACAGGCCACTAATATGTCATTGTAACTACTTTGAATCTTCAAACTTAGACAGTCAAAAGTTGTGATGTCCTTTTGGTGTTGTGGTTAGCACAGTTACATTATGTACAGCAGACATGAGGTTCAAATTGCACAGTTGCTCTCACAACTTTTATTTTCCCCATCTTCTGTATTCTATATACATGCACACATAAACTCATACATTCATTCTGCAATATTTAGCTAGGCATCTTACCTTTGTAGTTATTCTTGTTATATGTAATGCTGTATATAAAACATGAAAAACAGAATGCAGCATTTATTATTTCAATTTAGTTTTAGTCAAACGTTTGCTTTTATGCAAACATTACATTTTTTTCTTTTTTGTATTAAATCTCTTTAAAAAATTGCCAAACTTTAAATCGCTTCTGGTTTGACTAAAAATCTACAAATACAAAATTTTTCTTTTTCTTTTTTTCCAAATCTGTTCCAGATGTATTTTGAATAATAAAAAAAAAAGAGGTAATTAAACAAAAGAACCTGTTTGAAAATTTGGATTGTATGATGGGTGGGGATATATTTTATTAGTTAAAATGCCTTGATGAGTTATGTAAACACTTATTTTAATGTAATTTTTGGGTTGTGTCTTGAATTTTACACATAAAATGAAATTTTATATGCAGCATTGTATTACCATGAAACTTCTATTTCTCTGTTAACTATGGGAAAAAAAGAAAAAAACATAAATTCGAGAAAATTAAGAACAGTAGCTCATATTATGCATGTGTTAACTTACTTGGGGAAATGGAGAAATCTACAAGTTGTAAGTTCTGTTGTGCATAAAACATATGATCACTGCCTTCTGATTATATACTCTGCCAAAATGTGATAAGATCTACGAAGTGCAGAACTGAAAGTCACTACTTTGTTTCATTGATGCAGATTTGGAAATAAAACTGTTCATACATTTTTCTGACTGATAATCAATTATTCAATGACCTTTCATGTCAATCTCTCTTTTATAACCTAACTTAGACTACACCTCAAAAATTTGGTTTCCTCTTCTGGGCTACATCATACTTTCAGCACTGAACAGTCACTGCTTACTTATTTGGAACAGTGCAGTCATGCATATAACCTGGCATGCATCCAAAATGATGTCATTTGCCTTATAGAGAAGACTTTACACACCAGTATATTCAACTGCTTGCCTACTACATGGTGTGTTGTCTCTGTCGCCTCTATTGCTGCTCATCTGAGCTTGCTAATTTCATACTACTCCCTCACAAAATCACACATTGCACCTCTTTCTCTTCTTGTTAATCCTATTGTGCCTTACTAAGACTCCATACTAAACAGCTTAACCAGTTCTTTCTCCTTAGAACTACAACTTTCTGAACATCCTTTCTACCTTCATCCAATGAGATATTTTGAATTACAAGCTGTGGAAGCTTCTGTGAATTATTACTCGGTTCACTCTCATTCATATTACATCCTTCCAGGCTACAAAAGAACACTTTGTATAATGAAGTCCTTGTATAACATGCCTGGGTAAAAGACTGGATGGTCACAGCTAGAGTGCTTTGATCAATCAGGACTGACTTGGTGCTAAACAACAACTTTGTTACACATACATTCAAGTTAAATATCAATTGTGTTTACCACACTAGTGTGAAAGGGCTTCTAGTTATTATGGGCAATAGGCCTTTTCTAACTGAAATGATAAAAGCTATCAATAAATAAAGGTTGTCAAGTTGAAATGTTTTTGTCAAGATATAAGTGAGATTAAAGAGACATTTGTTGAATGTTAGATCTTTCCTTTTAGTTTAGACTTGCACTTTAAGATATGTTTTTTTTAGCTGTAATAATATTTAACCATTCTAGAATAGACGTCTGTTTTTTAACTAAGAGTACATTAGGCTTCTTTTTTTATCTTTTTTTTTTTTTTTTGTTATTTTTTAAACAAGTCTACTTTATCTTATGATTTAATCATTTCTCTACTTACACTCATAAGACATTCATTTAACTTGTGTGTATCAGGATGTTTATTCTTCTATTCTTTTTCTAATAAACTATAGGTAATTGGACAAGTCATTTAATGCCAGAAATGATATCGTCTTTCATTTAATGTGAAGTATGAACAAACATTGATTTGTTGGTACCATATTTCACACGAGCTCATTTGGTTTTCATTTTCTCTTATGTAATTGAAAAATTTGAATAGATTCTTTTGGCAAGTCTTATCTGAATATGTTTTTGTCAATAAATAAATCAAATATGTGAAGAGAATAAAAAATGTATGCTAGGCTGGAATCTATTGGGTAACTTTCTTCCTGTTGTCTTGTAAGTGTTGAAAATGTGTTAGGTTTGGCAAAGGGATAAGTCTAACATTTAGTTATTGACAAAGGAAAGGACTGAATTTCTTAGTAAACATTACTTATCCTTGTACTCTCCTCTACTTCATTATCAGATTCACATATTCCTTTTTTTCATGTAAAAAGAAGAAATAAAGATATACTTTTCCTGTGGTCTGTATTTTATGATGTCTGAGAATTTCCCAAAACCTGCAGAAATGTATAATTTCGTTTATGTGCCAGTTCTCTAACTGATACAGTCAACTAATGCAGCAAATCTTTTTTATATATCCAACATATAATATCCATTGATCAGTTTGGTGTGTGACCCCTAGATGAGAACTTTTACAGTCACTAGTTATTCATTTTTGAAAGGAGTTTACTCCCTTTCTTCATTCATTTCTTTTATATTACTTTACCTGTTCTATTCTTCATATAGGTGTGATCTCAATTCCACTTAGCTGGGTTTCTACCACTTGATATACTTCTTACTTTCTGGCTGAAGTATAAGCTCTTTAACTATTCATGTTGTTATTGTTCTTGTGTTTACTATGGTGTACCATAACATTTTTTTTCTTTATCTGCTACATAAACTTCTTGTACTGGAACCATAAGTTCAAGATTTTATTTTGTCTCCTTTTAGCAGTTGGCAGGCATTGACAGTAGTGTTGGAAATAGTCGTATCTATCAAGATTGTTTTCATCTTTTCAGGATTGATAAAATAAGTACCAGTTGAGCACTGGGATTGATGAATCAACTAGACCCCTCATCCAAAATTTCAGGTCTTATACATATAGTAGAAAGTAGGGAGAATATTTATAATGAAGATAGTTGTTCTTACCTTCCCAAAAGGTAGTTAGTGACTGGTCACAATTGAGAATAAGAATTGTGAATTACATTTTGCTTAGAACCTTATGTGTGCATGATGCATGCACACAGCTTGTTGGTTATAAAGCTGTTAGCACAATAAAGATATTTTTCATATGTGTGAATAGTATTTATTTGTATTCATTTTTCATATGTGTGAATAGTATTTATTTGTAAAAAGGATAAAGGATTATAGAAATAGATATCATTTTCACTCACATAAATGAAATTCATGATCCAGTCACAAAAAATTGAAAACTGTATGACAAGATTATCAAGACCTTAATATCACATATCACGATAGTCACAAGAAAAATAATAATAGTAATAATGATTTTAAATAGTTCTTCTTCAATAAATGTCACTATGAAGTTTGGAAATTGGATGTAATAAAAGGACAAAACAAAAGGATATGTGTGCTATACAAATAGTGATGGGAGAGTTGATTGGAGGACAAAGATCAACAATGCTTCAATTTTGAGACATATATATGTGTGTGTGTCCCACTGCAACTTTAGCATGTGCCTTTTATTATAGCCCCAGGGGCCAGCTAAAGGTTTTTAATTGAATTTAATAGGCGAAAACTGAACATGTGTGTGTGTCCTTCAGTTAACATCATGTGATACTTGTAAACAAGTGATGGTATTTGTTTCCAATCTTCTGTGAAAAGCATGTCTGGCCATGGAGAAATATCACCTTACTTGAAAATAGGAGAGAGCTGATGACAAGAAAGCTGTCCAGCCCTAGAAAATCTGTCTCAACAAGTTCTATCTGATCTGTGGAAGTATGGAAAAACTGGATGTTAAAACAATAATGTAATATGTGTGTGTGTGGTTGAAAAGTTAACTTGAAACATCTTTATTGATAATATATCAAAGAAAAATAAACCAAATGTTACAAATATTTTACCTTGTAATGGTAAATCAATAGAAATTAAGTAGGCTAGAGTAAATAATGAATAAATGTCTGACACCATTATTTTGTACTTTCATAGTAATTAATTAGTAAATTCTTCAAATAGGCATTGAAAATAGAACTGCATATATATTTTTTATCAAAAGTAGGTCAAAAAGCTAATCAGATATCTTTTTTGTGTTCTAAAAGCCAAACTTAACTTACTGGAATGTTGATCAAATACAATTTTGTCTTTTTCAATACGCCCACTTTTTTACATTTACATTGAACAAAGGTATTGTTGCCTTTGTGTCACCTTATCATATTACAAATAATTTCTCCTAGAGTGTTGTGTTTCTTTTAGTTTAAGTAATACACTTGATAATCCTTTATCTGAAATTACAAAATATGAAACCCTACACATTTTCAAAATTTTTGTAAGGAGTGAGAGAAGTAATGGAAAATGAAAGCACTTGGAAAGAGTTTAAAAAAAAAGTACATATAGGTTGAAGAGTGGCTGTGTGGTAAGAATCTTGCCTCCAAACTACATGGTTCCTGGTTCAGTCCCAGTGTGTGGCACCGTGGACAAGTGTTTTCTTCTATAGCCTCAGACTGACCAAAGCCTTGTGAGTGGATTTGGTAAACAGAGACTGAAAGAAGCCCATTGTATGTGTGTGTGTGTGTGTGTGTGTGTGTGTGTGTGTGCATGTCTTTGTGTCTGTGTTTGTCTCCCAACCATTGCTTGATAACTGATGTTGGTGGGTTTACGCCCCTGTCACTTAGCGGTTCAGCTTAAGAGATCAATAAAATATTAAGCTTACAAAGGATAAAATTCTAGGGGTTGATTTGTTCGACTAAAAACCCTTTAAGGCGATGCTCCAGCATGGCCACAGTCAAAGTGACTGAAACAAGTAAAAGAATAAAAGAATATTAGCTAAAACTGAAAGTTCAAAATAGAAAATTGACATGTAGCTTTTTTTTTTTTTTTTAACATGGTTGGCTACATGAAATGAAAGTAATAGGCAGAGTTGTTTTAGTAAAAAGTTAAACTGTTACATATTTGAAACTGGGCTAATGTCATCAAATTTATATAAAACTACTTTCCTGGTATATGTATAAGTTGTATTATGAAATGTAAATGAATTATATGTTAAGCCTTTAGCATTTAAACCAGCCATATTTGGCCCAAATATTCTACCTGTTTAATGTTCATACCAGCCAGATCCAACATCTCACAACTACCCTGCAATGCCATTCTAAACATAAACAATCCCATCAATGAAATCTTGAAGCTATGAGATAATGCATGATTAATTAAAAACAATATGAACAAATAAGCATTACATTTGATAGAATAATCTGTATGCTAAAAGGTTAGACAAGGCTCCCATTTTAGAGATACAAATATGCAGTCATTCCAAAAAAATCCTAATTCTGAAGTATTTTCAGTCCCAGTTATTTCAGATAAAGATTATCAATTGCATACATTATCTCCTCTTATTGTGTATACGGGGCTACATTGTCAATTCTTTTCCTATTTTAAGACAGCAGTATATAATTTGAGAAAAATTTCTCTGCTGTATTTTGTATGTTGAGCAAATGTGTAGAAACCTTTCTTCATTCTCTCAAAGTAAACTCGGTTACTGATGTTCAGCTCTAGATTAACCCTAATCAATCAAATTTATGAAAGCAGATGTTCTAGTTGTGACCATCCCATCTTTTGTATATCAGGAACTACATTGTCTGATGTATCCTTTATTTAAGTTGATAGGATGTGATTTGTAGTAGACTTGGCTGTTATTTCCAGCAGTCCAAATGACCATGTAGAAGCTCTTATGTTGAATATTGAGATCAGTCGATATATGTACATTGATGTCACCTTACATGAAGAGAAAATCTTATCTGGTGGTGATACAACTGGCAGACAAGATAATATTTTCGTCTGTCAGAAAACCCCTTTCTCTGTATACATAGATGCTCACTATGTTATTATTTCAGAGATGTCTGTGAAAGAGACAGTGTGACTTCTGTTTTTTTTTTTTTTAATTCTCAGATATCGAAAGAATTTTATGTTAGCAAATTGTTAAAAGCCATAATCTCTTCTTTAATCTTCACATTCATTTAATTATAGGGCCATTTCTTCTGAAGTAGAGGATCTTGGAAATATTAGGGTTGAAATGGAAAGTAGTGCTACTCTTCATGTTGTAAGGCACATTGGCACCATGAGTGAAGTCATTTAAAACTTACTCATAACTGAACCTACTTGAGAGGTTGACAGCAAATATTAACAGTACAATACTGGGCCAAATATCTAGCAAGCTTAGGACCAGAAGTAATCTGGATTCCTGGATTTTCCAATTTTCTGAAAACTGCCTAAATACTCCATTCTTTGTAGTAAAAAAATGATCGGTAACTTGGCTATTCTTTTACTACAGTCAAGTTAGGTGGACTTAAAGTGATGGCTCCTATCATTTAGATACAAGAAAAAACAATGTATAAAATTTTCATTGGTATGGAAACAAAAATAAATGTATCTTTCAAGTATCAATACATTATAGATGCAGGCTTGGCTGTGTGGTAAGAAGCTTGCTTCCCAACCAGATGGTTTCAGGTTCAGTCCTACTGCATAGCACCTTGGGCAAGTGTCTTCTATTGTAGCCTCAGGCTGACCAAAGCCTTGTGAGTGGATTTATTATAGGTGGAAACTGAAAGAAGTATGTCATATATATATATATATATATATATATATATATACAGAATTATTCAATAAGAATAAACCGATTTCATTACACAATATTTTAATAAAGAAAAGCAATAGAAAACTCCAGCTAAGTCACAATTATTTACAAGTATTCAATGTTTACGGTCATCGAGGTTAGTGGGTAGCAGTGTAACATAAACACGATCTTTTACATATTTCCACAAGAAAAAAATGAATAACAACAGCAATCAACTTGGGGTGGTGATATGCTGATACACGTCTAGGAGGAATGCTCTTATCGCATTGATGTTGCCCTTGCTGCAGGTGGTGGCCACATTGAACACTTGTAAGATAGGAAATAAAGCTGATTGTGAGTTAATACTTGTGACTTAGCTGGAGTTTTCCATTGCTTTTCCTTATTAAAATATTGCATAATAAAATCAGTTCATTCTTTTTGAACAACTCTGTATACATATATATATATGTGTGTGTGTGTGTGTGTGTGTTTGTCTCCCACCCCTGCTTGACAACTGGTATTGGTATGTTTGTCTCTGTAACTTAGCAGTTTGGCAAAGAAACCAATAGAATAAGTACCAGGCTTAAAGAAAAAAAATAAGTACTGGCATCAATTCATTCATCTAAAAATTCTTCAAGGTGGTGCCCCAGGATGGCCACACACTAATGACTGAAACAAGTAAAAGATAAAAGATAATACATCAGTCAAGTAACAACTAAAATATCTTGTGATATTTAGTTACATCCCTTTGTTCCGAATTCAAATTCTACAGTGCTTGGCTTTACGTTTCATCTCCCCAGTGTTGATGCACAAATATATACTGGGGATTGAGTTAATTGACTGTAACCTGCCTCAAAATTTCTGATTGTGTGCCAATGTTAGAAATCATTATTGATATGCATTATGATATTATTATATAAATATTTTGTTGTGTCTGGGGAGAGTCATACTGCCTTAATATCTAACACACTTACCAGTTCAATATCCACTTGTTATTTATATTTTTTCCTTTCCAAAATTTTCATTGTTTTTGCCACCTTGTCAATGGACATTGACTATTAAGGCAGTATGACTCCCCAGACACAAAAAAAAATTTGTTTCAACACACGAATTCACATAAAGAATCTCGCAAACCAGATACAAAAATGAATTATATAAATATTGTTATTCTTCATAACACTAACATGTAGAATAGATGAAAATAGAAATACCCTGTGGAATTGTAATTGGTTTATAAATGCTTGCTTTCTGACATAAAATTATAAATGCTTGCTTTCTAACATAAACACCTTACTTTTTGCATATGTACTGCTGTTAGGTTTGATGTGAAATGTCTTTGATTTGCACAAATTGAATTTAAAGGTATCAGATTATTGATTTTTTTTTTTTTTTTTTTTTTTTTTTACTTTGTTAAAGCAAATAAGGAAGTGTTATGTGGAAATTAATATTTTATGTATTTTAATTTTTTGATTTTTTTTTTAATTTTACCTTTGATTCGAAAATAAATCAATATTAAAGTGTGTTAGGGACATGGTGATGATCAAATCAGCAAAGTCCTTCAGTTCATCATTTATCGATATCTGTGTTATGCTTCATTCTTTCAAGATTTTATCACTTCAATTAGGTTACTAGAACAGAAACAAAGTAATAGATTTAAGTGATTTGATTATATATCTGCATATCTCTTCTAGCTTGTTCTGCTTGTTTCAATTTAGATAAGTATTACTGACGTCTATTAGTGCCCATATATAACTTCAAAACAGAGGCTGGATTTGTATATGAGGGATGACATTTTGAAACTTGAGATTTTTGGACTAAATAAATGGAAAATTGCTATTTGAAAAATGTTCTTGTCAACAAAATACTCTTATAAAGCATATTGTTACAATTCCATTTAAAAGATGTTATGTTACTTTAACCCTTTAGCATTTAAACTGGCCATGTCCGGCCAAAATATTCTACCTGTTTTAGGTTCAAACCAGCCAGGTATGGCATCTCACACCAAACCAACAATATTCTAAAAATAAATGTATTTTATGTGCGGGTGGCACATAAAATACACCATTTTGAGCGTGGCCGTTGCCAGTACCGCTTGACTGGCCTTCGTGCCGGTGGCACGTAAAAAGCACCCACTACACTCTCTGAGTGGTTGGCGTTAGGAAGGGCATCCAGCTGTAGAAACTCTGCCAAATCAGATTGGTGCCTGGTGTAGCCATCTAGTTTCACCAGTCCTCAGTCAAATCGTCCAACCCATGCTAGCATGGAAAGTGGACGTTAAACGACGACGATGATGATGATGATGATGAAATAGTTACCTCGTCAAAATCTCAAAGTTACAAGATAGTGCATGATTAATTCAAAACAATGTGTATAAATAAGCAATACATTTGAAAGGGTAATCCGAATGCTAAAGAGTTAAAATTTTATCTTTTTGTCACTCTGAACTCCTTCCTACTTCTTGTTTTCGTTTTTTAAGATTTCCTAAAATAAACCACATATTTCAATAAAGGCTACAATAAATTTACCTATTTTACAAAAGTTACAAAATGATTGTCATATTTTCATCTGTCTAATTATAGTTTAAATAGCAATAACTCTGTCAGATTTTAATTTATTTATTTTATTTTATTCTAGGTATGATGGAAATATGGCCAGATTACTGCACTAGTTTAGCCAAAAAAGAACTCTTATATACTGGTGTATTTGGTGTAGCTGCCTGGCTTTGTGGCACAATCTTTATTGATCGTTTAAATCATGAAAAAGCACTAAAAACGCTGGTGGATACAGCAGAAATTATTACAAAAAAACAGGTACATTATTTTATTTCTAAGACTAAATTTTTTTTTTTTTCTATTTGCTGTCAATCTTGGTATTGTTGAATATTGCATTGACTTTTATATTTGTTCATCTGTTTTTTCTCAGATTCGCTTATTCACATTCCCAGAAGGTACTCGAAATCGTGATGGACGCATGTTACCCTTCAAAAAGGGTGTTTTTCATTTGGCAGTTCAGTCCCAGGTATGCTGATGTAATTTGCCTTTTTGATAATTTAAACCAGCCATATCTGGCTCAAATATTCCACCTGTTTTTATGTTCAAACTGTCACATTCTGGCCTCTTACAAATATCACTCTAAAAATATACAATCACATCATTGAAATCTCAGAGCTACAATATGATTAATTCAAAACTATGTGAATTAATAACTTTTAAATTTGACCGAGTAATCTGAATGCTAAAGGGTGAATGTCTCATCTTCCGTTATCTAGTAGTGATTGAATCAGCTTTATAATCAAACTATGATAACTAAAATGAATATAATCTGCATAGATAGAACTCACTCTCACACATGCATCAATACCTCAGTAGTTAATTTTTTCTCCAAGTTTTCTCTTTCCCTGTAGTTGTATATGTGTGTATAACCACCATCTTTTCTCATTTTCCAGCTGGGATAGTCATGTCTCTCCTCTACAGCAAGACACCTGTTCCTATCCTCTATCATACTTGCCTCTCAACACCTGGCATAAGACACCTCTCTCAATACTACTCCCTCTCAATCATGGGGTCTTGTCTGTGAGCTGCTTCATGACCTCACTAGTGCCAGTGGCAGGAAAGAGCACCCAGTACAATTTGTACATTGGTTGGCATTAGGAAGGGCATCCAGCTATAACACCCATGCCAAAACAGGTATTAGAAATTGACAGTCCTCTGACCTGTCAAATCTGTAAAACTGTCCAACCCATGCCAGCATGGAACACAGATGTTAAATATAGATCACACGCACACACACACACACACACACACACACATATATATATTTGTCTTTGCCTTCGAAATGCGGAGTAGATGAAACAGGGACAACTGACGAAGGGGTATACTCTTTATGTTGCATGTCTCGTTTCTCTGTTTTTTTCGTTGTTCGAAAAATGTTTATTTTCTATGTTTTCGTTTCTCATTGTGTTTAACGTTTTTTTGATGTTCTGTACCCATATATGCATGCATGTATACATATAGATGTAGGTATGTACATATATGTATGGATATATGCTTACATTTATATATTATTTATATATATATATAGGCAAAACTAGGGCTAGTCTGGTGATCCTAGCAACGGTCATTGGGCAGTTACCTCCCCTGTCAGTATATGTCTATATGTTGCATTCTTCTTAGGAGTATTTTAACTCTTATCTCTAGCAAAGTAGGTGCTTCAGCACCCTTTGTCACACTTAGTGACGATTAAATTTTTCCTTTATGGTATTACATTGCACCTAGCTGTTTATATTAATTTATATATATATATCAATTATTTTTCCCTCCATTTATTATATGCTATCATGAATTAGATGAATGTATTACTGATGCACAATTGCTATTGCAAAAACATTGGTCCACCATAGTCAAGAAAAAAAACCCAGAATTTTAAAGTGCTTTGTATATTAAAATTATGAAAAGACATGGAAAATAAAAAAACAGCATGAAGCCTCATTGGATTTTTAAAATGGAGTTAAAATTGACTTCTTGGTAACAAGTTTAAATTCCAATCAGAATCATATGATGAGAAAATTGCAAACTGAGTATATTGAACTTGAATGATAATATAGTTTTTACTGAAATAGAAAGTAAATCGGTTATTACAAAAGTAATAACCGATTTACTTTCTATTTCAGTAAACTGTAATAATATCATTTAGTTGAACTACATTAGCTTAGCAATTTTCACCAGTGAATTTTAACCCTTTTGTATTCAGATAACTATTAAACGGAATGCTTATATGCTTATATATTTCAATGATGTGAGTTTTCTTTTAGTTTTTTTATTATTATTAGAAGGCCATTATAAAATAGATGCAAGAGGTTAGATCTGTCTTGCCTTGAACATAAAACTGATAGAGTATTTGTGCCGGATATGGCCAGTTTAAATGCTAAATACTGATATTTAGAGTCATGAACTAATGCATACTGTAAAGTGTTAAAAAAAAATCTATTTGATGAGTCTTTATTTTTGTTAATATTTTTAAATTTTTATTATCACTTAAAAACATTTTTAATTATCTCTCTTTAAAAGCTTTAGATAAATTAAGTAGCTGTAATGAATTACTTCACTGTAAATGTATCCATTTCATTAAGAGTTTTATTCTTTTCACTCACTCACACACACACACACACACATAATTTTACTCAAATTGTCATTTTTTTAAAATCTGTTACATTGGAATACCACATAAGCACGGAACTGATTCTTAATAAATTCATTAGCCTTTATGCCTGAAATACAAATTTCTCCATTAATAAATTGAGCTATTGATAATAATTCAATTAAAAATTAATGTATAATCCATTGTAGCTAATATTCATTGTGTGATTTTTATATATTAACAAAGCTTCATTGTTTTTCCTCATAGAATTATTCAAATCTATTTAAAAACAAAATCTTTTAATCCAAAATGTATGGTTAATTTGATACTGAGTAGAAGAGTGCTGGTGGATAATAATAGTAATGAGAGTGATTAGCAAAGAGAGACGGGGGGAGGGGGAGTAAACCAATGAAGATTTGAAACATTAATTAATTAAAATGTAGAAGTTATTAATCTGGACAGTTGAGATACTGGTGGACAATGCTGACTTTTAAGGCTTCATCATTATGCAGAATTTTCCCAATAGTAGTAGTAGTAGTAGTATGGGGGAATGAGCTGTAACAGTGCAATACCATTTCCACCATGTGTTGGCGACTCCCTACTACTCCTGGCTGATGACACCTTTGCACCACTCAGGCAACAACCCTACAGCCCATGGATGTGTTTAGGTAGTCATTGCTGGTGCGGGTTTTACTAGGAAGAACAAATCCTACTTCAACCTCATTTAATCACTCCATCACTACTGTCTTTATCTCCTTCCTAACTACTCCCACTCGCCCTTATATAATGTGTGGTAGTCACGTATCCCCTCTATAGTGAGACACCTATACTTGTCCTTCTATCATACTTTAGCCATTCAACACATGGCATAAATTCACCTCTCCCTCTCAGATATCCCTCACCTCTGTTCTCTTTTGTCTTGCAAATTACTTGGCAACTGCCCTTCTACCAATGGCATGAATAAAAAGTATCTAAAAAAGGTGTGGCTGTGTGGTAAGAAGTTTGCTTCCTAAACACATGATTCCAGGTACAGTCCCACTGCATGGCACCTTGGGCAAATGTCTTCTACTATAGTCTTGGGCTGACTAAAGCCTTGTGAGTGGATTTGGTAAATGGAAACTGAAAGAAGCCTGTCATGTGTGTGTGTGTGTGTGTGTGTGTGTGTGCACGCATATGTATATACCTATGTGTGTGTCTGTATTTGTCCCCCGCCCCATCACTGCTTGACAACTGGTGTTGGTGTGTTTACGTCTCCGTAACTTAACAGTTTGGCAAAGAGACCAATAGAATAAGTACTAAGCTTTAAAAATAAGTCTTGGGGCTGACTTGTTTAACTAAGATCCTTCAAGGCAGTGCTCCAGCATGGCCACAGTCAAATGATTGAAACAAATAAAAGAATAAAATGAAAAGTATATAATACACACTGTGAAGTGGTTGGCATCAGGAAGGGCATCTAGCTGCAGAAGCCATACCAAAGCTGACACAAGGTATCGGTACCTGTTGCAGTACTTATTGGGTTTTGGGGCATATGGTAACAAGATTTAAAAGATCCAAGAAAGAATTTAGTTTTTAAGACAGACCCTTTTGTTCCATAATTAATTGTTAAAAAGTTGAATTTGTTGAAAGAGTTAACTTATGGATGACTTTTATTTTCAGGTCCCAATTGTACCAGTGATCTTTTCGTCATTTCAACCATTTTATAGCAAAAACGAAAAAAAGTTGGAGCCTGGTAATTATATTTTGAGTTCTTTCAAAGTTGAAATGATTTTTAGCTTAGTGTTGCTTCATAATTTTTGAGCATTCTTTCATAGGCTTGTCATAAAAAACCTTGTTTCATTTGTGTAAGCTACTTAAATTTTATAATTGCTGAGCATTTTACTGGTTAACAAAGATTTGCTGCTAGTAGTAATACAAATAAATGCCATAAGTACGTATGAATCTGAAATTTAGTTTGTATTGCCAGATTTAGCCATTTCACTTCACTTATCTCATTTATACTCCTGAAAATGTCTGATGTTTTCATACAAACTGTAGGCTTTAAGCTCATTTGGAGAAAGCAACAAGAAAATCTTCTAGTATGGTTACATAACTGATGTTATGTCAAATCTGGCTACAATGGAACTTAATCTTCTTCTGAAAGACAATGATAAGAAAGTAATAAAATATACTATCAAGTATTAGAGTTTACTTCAACTATGATAACAAATAGATGATGCAATAGTTTATATATATATATATATATATATTATATAATGAGCTTACTGTATACAATGAACTACAACTCATCAAAAAAGAAGTGAGCAAAACTGCATGAACAGTACATAGAATATGCACAGGAAGTGAACAGTAAATAAGTCATTAAAAAAAAATGGAGTGAGGGGCATCAAGTGTACTGTAGGCAAATTTTAGGAAGCATGAAGGTTTTGAAGAATATTTGTATTAATTTCTTAATTAGTGAGAATTATGAGAGAAAATAAAAAGCTTCAATAGATGTTTGAAGTTTAACTGGAATGGGGTTATTTTTTTAATAATCAGAATATATTCTAGCTTTTGCTTTCTTCATAAAAGAAAATTAGATGCACTCTAACCTTTAACAGCATAAATATTTTAGCTAATGTGGGATCTATTCTATTTTTTCTTTTATTTATACTTGTTTCTTATTATCCCTCTCTCTCTCTAACTTTAATCTAGTAACATGGCAGAGAATACTGGTTGTCTAATATAGTTTGAAATATTTCATGCTTTTTAAACACACTGTTTTAAATATGCCCCTCATTTTGAAAATATATGAGCAAATTCAATGTGTTATTTTCATTCTTCTCTCTTTTTTTTTTCCTTTTGTTAACTATAGGTAAATTTATCATTACTATCCTACCTCCAACCCCAACAACTGGTCTGAAATCAACAGATGTCAATGATTTATGTGAAAAACTCCAAATTCAGATGGAGAATGTCTATTACAAAACTTCCCATGAAGTTTCACCTATTGTTTTCGGCAGTTCAAATACTTCAAAGGAGAAACGACCCTTATCAGTGTCACCAAGTTCACTGACTGATTCTGGAGGATTAGGTGTCTTAGAAAGAATTGAAGAAGAGTCTGTTGAGACTAATGTAGAAACAATCAGTCCAGATGTTAGCACAAAGGAAGAACAGAAACTACATGCTGACAGAATTAGAGAAACAACAGTTGCTGAGGCACATGTTACCATGGGGAAAATAAATAAAAGCAAACAAACTGAAAATACAGAAGAATTAGCTCAGAAAATTGTGGCAAAGACAGTTAAAGAAGCACAGGAACTTGTAAAAGCAAATTCTTTCAAAGAAGCAGAAAAATGAGTAGGTATTATTGTTATTTAACAGGTTAGAACACACATAACACCCTTTTATTAGATACAGAACAAAATTAAAATAACTAACAATGTAGTTTATATGCAGCATTTTATCCATCTTTACATTCTGAGTTCAAATTTTGTCAAGCTTGACTTTATCTTTCATCCCATTCGGGGTTGATAAAATAAGTGCCAATGAAGCACTGAAGTCAATATAATCAACTTACCCCCTCCCCTAAAATTGGTAGCCTTACGCCAAAATTTTAAACCAATGTAGTTTATATGCAGAACAACTGTAAAGATTAAGGATCATGACTTTACATCTTTAGCATTCAGATTACTCTGTCAAATGTAATGCTTAATTGTTCACATTGTTTTGAATTAATCATGCATTATCTCATAACTCCAAGATTTTTAAAATGTGATTATTTATTTTTAGAATAACATTTTAAGGTAGGTGTGAAAGGCTGGCTCTTGTCAGCTTTAATATAAAAGTAGTAGAATATTTGGGCCAGACATGGTCAGTTTAAATGCTAGAGGATTAAACTTTATATTCAAATTACATATTTCTGTTTGGCTTAGTTTTCTTCATTGAAAACTATTTCCACTCTTACTGTTTATGAGAAGTGTAATTCTTGGCAACCACATTCACAGACAAAAAATACATTAACAACACTCCAGAAAATTATGTCAACACTTTCACATTTACTCTTTCTTAAAGCATTTAGATAGATATATAAGTACAAAACATGCCACATCATTAGAAAAGAATTATTGACATCACCTCAAAGCATAAAAGCTATGGCTTGGTTGCCAGTCCATTATCATAAATGCCAAGGTAATGAAATAATCAATCATTAACTAAGTCCACCTGGCCTACTTTTATTGCAATGATTACCTTGAATTTTTTAGGTTTGGTTAGACAGCAAGTACAGCTACCGGGTAGTTGTACTTACCATCTAGCCAAAACTATTATGCTGCACTTTATTTTATAACAGTGTCCAGCTTGCATGACAGCATGCATACAAACACTATGACAGTGTACAGAATCCCAGACAAAACTATAACTTGATATGAGTTGCACCTAACTTATCATTAAACTATATCCATATCATGGATATGTTCAGGTCAGGATGAGTGAAGCTATTCAACAATGAAAACATCATTACTAACATTATCATTATAATCATCATTGATATCAATATTCTTTTATCATGATTACTCTATTTGGCACAGTTTACCTCAATGAAAAAGATAATTTGGCTCAGAGAATATCATGTTGCTTCTTTAGTCTGATGTCATTGGTTTTAAAAACCAATCTTAAATAACTTTGTATAGTATCTTCATTGTTAAATCTTTGTTTCTCAGTCACGTTCTGAATAGTTTCCCCTAGACTATTTGCTTTTTAGAAAATAATTCTGAGATACCATCAGCATCAAAAAAACAATAGGTAAATTAGTGTTATCATTTAATAATTACCATTATTTTACATATACTTTACAGCTAACATGGGTTGGATGGATTACTATAGTCAGTTAGTACATATTTGAAGGGTACAGAGCTTTTCTACCAGCTTGTGGCTGGGACATTGCTCTAACTACAGTTTAGATCTGTCATCTTCAATAGGTAAACCTTTAATGCATCATGTATTTAATGTTAGTAATAAATATACAATGAGAAAAACAAAAACATTAGTCTCTGACTAATATATTTTTTTCTTTCTTCAAGTTCTACTTATTATAGGAGACAACTGAAAACATTTTGGTCTTATTCTGACCTCAACAAAGTGTAGATTTTCTGTTTAATTGCTCAAGTAGCAATGAATGAATGTTTAAATAAATGTTCAAGGTTGTACATTTATTGGCATAGCAAAATAGAATTATTTAGAAAATGATTCAAGAAGCCATCTACACACTTAGCTATTTGCTTTTTAGTTTACTTCTATGGTTTAGAGATGAGGTGATTATTGAAACTTTTAAAATAGAAGCAAACTACCAGTGGATTTGATATAGTTCTACATATTATTGACTAAATTTTTCTAATGTATACAAGTTGACTTTATAATTAAACTTTAGAAAATAATTATAGGAATTTTATCATTTCAAACATGACTCTAAAAAGTTCTCTGTATTAAGTTAAATTCATATTAGCCTTTTCATTACAATATTTCTAACAAGAATACACTACTTTTATTAATTTTTGGTATAATATCAAATTTTGCATCTTAAGTTTTTTCTTTTTCTTACTGTCTTTTGAAGACTACTAAACAAAAATGGTTCATACAGAAGACTATAATACATCTTTTAGCTATAGAAATCTTGTGTTATTCTTCATATGGATAATAGAATTTAGACCATGACTCTATCTGAGATATACCTTGGTACATGCAGCTTGATGACATGGGTCCCAGGTCAGTCTCAGTTGGGTTGGTATTGAAAGAGTTAAACAAACACCAACAGCCAAATCAATACCACTCGAAATTCATGATATAAACAGTCAGTCAACCAGTGATAACATGTGTTTCTGACACACTATATCTGAATATAATCCAACCAAGCAACTGGGACTCTGACCATTCACTTATCAGACCTGCACATTTTTGTAGGCCCTTTAAATTGCTTTAGAGTAAGGCTTGAAACATATTCTCAATAAAAAATTAATTAATATGCCCTTTAGGGCCAGAAATAATTTTCATCTAGTTGCTGAGTATTTTGTAAATATATAAAATTACAAAACTTATGTTTACTTAGAATGTAAAGTAATAAAATATAAGAAATTATTTTTCTCTTCCTCTCTCTCTCTCTTACTGTCTCACACACACACTTTCCAGACCTCTTTACTTGTTTCTCATATATATGTATATATTTTTTTTTTTTTTCAGAAATATGACCATTAATTAATAATGGACTTGAAAAATGATCTCAGTTCAAGGTAACATTTCAGTCTCAAAATGGGTGTCCTTGAAACTTGAACTTCTATATCCAATTGCCTATTGACTGCTATGTCTAAGAGCAGTGGCAAAGATGCAAGCTGCAGCAGTTGTAGCTATGCAGCAACATCCCTCACTTTCCACTCCCTACATTTCCTGCCTCCCTATTCTGTTCTTCCATTTTGGGGAGAATCTAACTGTGATTACACAAGTCTCACTTTCCCATTCCTACCTGCACTGTTCACTGAACATTTCAAGTTGATATTCTTTCTAAAGACTAAAATCATGTTGACAATGGTTTGTTTTAAACCAAAACTCCCAGAAAATAATTTATTCTGGAAATATTTACATATCTGAACACTAACATTGGCTGTATTTTCTTTCTTATAAATTAAATTTGAAAAATTAAACTGTGTTTAAATGTTTTTCATTTCTTTCTTATTATTGATTAAAAGAAAATTAAAATTTTATTGACTTGTTAACTGTGTATCTTATTTACATATATATATATATTTTAATTTACATTTAACCCTTTAGCATTCAGATTACTTTATAAACTATAATGCTTATTTATTCATATTATTTTGAATTACTTGAGCATTGTTTTGTAACATTAAGATTTCAATGCTATGGTTGTACATTTTTTGAATGACATTGTAGCCAGTTTGACCATAAAACAAATAGAATATTGGGCTGGATACAGCCAGTTTAAATTCTATTACTGGCAGGTTTAGTGATTGCATAGAGGTTGGCTATTCGAAGCAAAGTTTTTCAAGTGGTTAAAATAAGCTACAAAATTGCTGAAATAGAATAATTCAGATGCCATCCATATGAAACTAATGGTTAAGTAAATGTTCATATATTAAATGCAGGAAAAAATGAAAAGTTAATTAGGAATAATTATGCAATGAGGAAAAAAGCATTAATTAGATATTCCAGATTGTAAATTGGTCGGTATAGAAAAATAACTACCTATTAAGAAAATATGATTCAAAGACGCCATCCACATGAAAAACAAGATCTTAAAGACGAAATGAAATAAACAAGACTCAAGTTGTATTGTTTACAAGGGAGATAACTCAAAGTAGGAGTAGATTAATACACTTAGTAGTTGATATACCTTCTTACGATAATGGGCGTTATGTCCGGATGTCTGTCTGTTCCCTCTTCACGACCAGACGACTGAACCAATGGTCACGATGTTTTTCTGGATTAGATTATGAAGCGGGTAATCAGGAAAGTTTGTAATGAAAACAATGTGAGCGACAGAGAGAGCAATGGTGCTGGTGTGTCTGTGAGAGAAAGAGAGAGGTTATGCATGTATTTATATATATGTATGTATATATACATAGATGTATGTGTATATATATATATATATATATATATATTGATATATAAACGTAGATGTATGTGTGTATATATATATATATATATATACTAGCAGAAATACCCGGCGTTGCCCGGGTTAAAGAGAATAATGAAATCTAAAAACGCTGTCTAGACTACGCATCATCATTATATATAGAGATGTATATATATGTATATCAATATAAATATATGAAAGTCAATGAAGTTTCGTAAAAGAAGGTGATCATGTACATACTTTCTTGCTGTTGTGATTATAACACCTCGTTTTAAACTATGTTCCTTGTTTTCCCTTGTGGAGCATATACAAATAGGTTTTTTTTTGCTGCCCACTCTTGAGCAGCCAACATACAGTTGTCCATGTGAGAAGCAGGGCTCTTCCAAGAGAAGACCAGCTACAGACAGTGTTTGACCCTGAGATTTGTTTATGGACATGGCAAAAGTCACACGAAGGGGGAATTGTAGTCTTCTGAATGTAAAAGGAATGTCTGCTCCTGATGGAGTAAGAGGAATTCTTGGAATAAAGACGTCATCCCCTTTTGCACATCCAGAAAGAATGGTAGCCTCGATAACGTGTGACATCATTTTCTAAATAATGCTCATCTGTTAAGTTCGGGTTAAAATTTCATCAACATCAAAAATATATGAATTTTCATGGAAGTTATGCAAAGAATATAATTTCCAAATTTCATAAAGATCCATTCAGTACTTTTGACGTAGTTTTGGATAAGAAAACAAATGACTAATGCGTGTGTTTGTGTGCGTGATGGGTGTATATATGTATAGATATCTGTATGCATGTATATATGTATATATGTGTACATATTACATGTACATCTATATATATATATATATATATATATATATATATACATCTATACATATGTATATATATACATGTATGTATAGATCTATACATATACGTGTACATATATATATATATATATATATATATATATATACATCTACACATATGTATACATATACATGTATGTATAGATCTATATATATGTATACATATACATCTCTCTCTTTCTCTCTGGAAGTATCTGTCATTACAGTATCGAAATGGTGTACATGTATATGTATACATATACATCTCTCTCTCTCTCTTTCTCTCTCTTTGAAAGTATCTGTCACTACAGTATCGAAATGTGATTGTTTCATTTTTAAAGTGAAAGTATTTGACATGAGTGTTTTTGTTTCACTTTTGACACGTAATACTTAAATAGTGGAGGAGATATTATGTTGCCGTGTGCTCGAACTCTGCAAGAAGTTAATAATTTTTTTTGACTAAAACACAACTGGAACCCTAAGTAAGGCATGTGTAAAATTTGAATGAAATTGGTTGCGTAGTTCTCGAGTTTTAGGGATTCACACAGACAGACAGACACACATTCTCATTTTTATATATATAGATATATACATCTATATACGCATTCTATATACATCGATATATGCATACATTTACATATATACACAACTATATATGTATATATCATCATCATCATCGTTTAACGTCCGCCTTCCATGCTAGCATGGGTTGGACGATTTGACTGAGGACTGGTGAAACCGGATGGCAACACCAGGCTCCAATCTAATTTGGCAGAGTTTCTACAGCTGGATGCCCTTCCTAACGCCAACCACTCAGAGAGTGTAGTGGGTGCTTTTACGTGTCACCCACACGAAAACGGCCACGCTCGAAATGGTGTCTTTTATGTGCCACCCGCACAAGCCAGTCCATGGGCACTGGCAACGATCTCGCACGAAAGATATCATGTGTCGCCCGCACATGAGCCAGTCCGGGGGCACTGCCAAACGATCGCGCTCGAAAGATTTCATGTGTCTCCCACACAAGAGCCAGTCTATGGGCACTAGCAACGATCCCGCTCGAAACATTTCATGTGTCACCCGCACAAGAGCCAGTCCAGGGGCACTGGCAACGGTCTCGCTCGAAAGATATCACGTGTCGCCCGCACATGAGCCAGTCCAGGGGCACTGGCAACGATCCCGCTTGAACGATTTCATGTGTCACCCGCACATGAGCCAGTCCAGGGGCACTGGCAACGATCTCGCTCGAAAAACCTCCTGTGTCACTCGCACAAGAGCCAGACCATGGGCACTGGCAACGATCTCGCACGAAAGATATCATGTGTCGCCTGCACATGAGCCAGTCCAGGGGCACTACATCTATGTTTATATATGTGTGTGTGTATGTACAGCTATGTATATATACATATATACATATATGTGTGTATATCATTATATATATATATATATATATATATATATAATAGGTGCAGGAGTGGCTGTGTAGTAAGTAGCTTGCTTACCAACCACATGGTTCCGGGTTCAGTCTCACTCCATGGCACCTTGGGCAAGTGTCTTCTACTATAGCCTCAGGCCGACCAAAGCTTTGTGAGTGGATTTGGTAGGCAGAAACTGAAAGAAACCCGTCATATATGTATGTATATATATATATATATATATATATATATATATATATATATATATTCATTTGAAATGCAGAGACGCCTATAATAGGACATCTACTCGCTAGAAATAGCAGCAAAAATACTACATACCACAAAAGTTAGGGATAATTTCGAAAGGAAATGAAAAATAAAAACTTTTACCAATCTATATTCTGTACCATGGTTTCAAGTCAATTTTAGTAAGATAAAGATTATATCTTACAAGGTCGGACTATCGTCAGCAGAAATGACCAGACAACATATGAAGCACGAATCAGTACGCAGCATGGTTCGTGTTCCTATGTCTAATTTTTCAAAATATACCGCGTATTTACGGTTTACCTAATCGGCAGCAAATACAAAAATGCAAAATGCCGAAAATTCCTTCAGAAAATCATCCAAAAAGAATTTTATCATTATTAATAAATTATAGGGTAGCAAAGAAAATTTTAGAAATAGTAGTATTTTTGCTGCTATTTCTAGCGAGTAGATGTCCTATTATAGGCGTCTCTGCATTTCAAATGAATAATACATAGTCTATTGACTGTTTTTTTACTCTCGCTAGACCAATGGTGGTAAATAAAATTTCTAAAATTTTCTTTGCTACCCTATAATTTATTAATATACATATGTATATATATATATATATATATATATGTACATATATATATGTATATATATATATATAATATATATGTATATATATGTATATATATATATGTATATATATGTATATATCATCATCATCATCATCATCGTTTAACGTCCGCTTTCCATGCTAGCATGGGTTGGACGATTTGACTGAGGACTGGTGAAACCGGATGGCAACACCAGGCTCCAGTCTGATTTGGCAGAGTTTCTACAGCTGGATGCCCTTCCTAACGCCAACCACTCAGAGAGTGTAGTGGGTGCTTTTACGTGTCACCCGCACGAAAACGGCCACGCTCGAAATGGTGTCTTTTATGTGCCACCCGCACAAGCCAGTCCAGGGGCACTGGCAACGATCTCGCTCGAAAATCCTACAGGAGCCAGTCAGGCGGTACTGGCAACGGCCACGCTCAAAATGGTGCATCTCATGTGCCACCCGCACAAGAACCAGTCCAGGGGCACTGGCAACGATCTTACTTGGCTTGCCGGGTCTTCTCACGCACAGCCCATTTCCAAAGGTCTCGGTCCGTAGTCATCGCCTCGGTGAGGCCCAATGTACGAAGGTCTTGCCTCACCACCTCAGCCCAGGTCTTCCTGGGCCTACCTCTTCCACGGGTTCCCTCAACTGTTAGGGTGTGGCACTTTTTCACGCAGCTATCCTCCTCCATTCTCACCACATGTCCATACCAGCGCAATCGTCTCTCTTGCACGCCACAACTGATGCTTCTAATGTTCAGCTTTTCTCTCAAGATACTTACACTCTGACGGGTATTCACATTGACATTACACATCCAACGGAGCATACTGGCTTCATTCCTTGCGAGCTTACGTATGTCCTCAGCAGTTACAGCCCATGTTTCACTGCCATGTAGCATGGTTGTTCGTACGCATGCGTCATACAGTCTGCCTTTTACTCTGAGTGAGAGTCCCTTTGTCGCCAGCAGGGGTAAGAGCTCTCTAAACTTTGCCCAGGCTATTCTTATTCTAGCAGCTACACTTTCAGCGCACCCACCCCCACTACTAACTTGGTCGCCCAGATAGCGGAAGCTATCGACTACCTCTAGTTTTTCACCCTGGAATGAGATAGAAGTTGTTTCCTGTTTGTTTGCAGTCTTTATTGCACCTGAACATCTGCCACAAACAAAAACTAACTTGCTAGTTAACCTGCCTTTGATGTTGCTGCACCTCTTATGTGTCCATAGCTTGCACCGGGTACATCTTATAGAGTTACTACCTACTCCTTTTCTACATACTGAGCAGGGCCATCTACCTGAAGGGGTTTGTGTTTTATCTACCTTCCTACTTATTAGGATTTTGGTTTTAGCTAGGTTGACTCTAAGGCCCTTCAATTCTAGACCTTGCTTCCACACCTGAAACTTCTCCTCTAGTTCTGATAGTGACTCCGCAATTAGGGCAAGGTCATCAGCATAGAGGAGCTCCCAGGGGCAACCTGTCTTGAACTCCTCTGTGATTGCCTGGAGGACTATGGTAAATAATAGGGGGCTGAGGACGGAACCTTGGTGGACCCCTACCTCTACCCGGAATTCATTGCTGTACTCATTTCCAACCCTCACCTTACTGGCCGCATCTCTGTACATGGCTCGCACAGCTCTCACTAGCCATTCTTCTATCCCAAGTTTCCTCATTGACCACCAGATAAGGGATCGGGGGACCCTGTCAAAGGCTTTCTCCATGTCAACGAAAGCCAGGTACAGAGGTTTATCCTTGGCTAGGTATTTCTCTTGCAACTGTCTCACTAGAAATAAGGCATCAGTAGTGCTTTTACCTGGCACGAACCCAAACTGCATCTCATCTAAATTGATTCGCTCCCTAATTAGTTGGGCTATGACCCTCTCTGTAACTTTCATAACCTGATCTAACAGCTTGATGCCTCTGTAATTATTTGTATCTAAAGCGTCCCCTTTACCTTTGTAGCAGTTGACTATGATGCTGCTACACCAGTCATAGGGTATGACTCCTTCGTGTATCACCTGGTTCGTAATACGGGTGACTAGGCTATAGCCAACACTGCCAGATATTTTGAGCATCTCTGCAGTGATTCCTGATGGGCCGGGGGCTTTCCCGGTCTTCATACTCTTAATTGCTTTATCTACCCTGGTACTATCAACTCGGATAGCTGGTCCCTCTATTGGGTCGACATAAGGCAGGCTCTCTTTCTCCCATTCATTCTCTTTATTAAGCAATCTATCGTAGTGGCATCTCCAGACCTCTTTCTTTGCATCCTCATTTAATGCAAGCGTACCATCATCCATGCGAACACATTTCTCTCCTACAACATCACTATTCTCTCTCCTACACTGTCTTGCAACCCGAAATACCTCGAGTCTTTGGTCCTCACGGCGCAGAACATTGGCAAATCTTTCCTTATCTGCTTCCCCTCTGGCTAAATAAACCTGTCGCCTAGCCTCCCTTCTGGCACATTGGTACAATTCCCTGCTACCACCGTTCTTCCAGTCCTTCCAAGCTTGTTTCTTTTGTCTAATAGCCCTGTCTACCTCCTTGTTCCACCACCACGTTACTCTGGGTTGGGAGGGGACCTTACACCACCCACAAATCTGGTCGGTGGCTTTCAACAGGTTGTATATATGTATATATATATATAATATATATGTATATATATATAATATATATGTATATATATATATATAATATATATGTATATATATATATATATATATATATATATATATGCATTGTACAACCAATGCTGGTGTGTTTACGTCCCCATCACCTAGCGGTTTGGCAAGAGAGACCGGTAAAATAGGTACTAGGCTTACAAAGAATAAGTCCTGTGGTCAATTTGCTCGACTAAAGGCGGTGCTTCAATATGGCCGCAGGCAAATGACTGAAACAAAAGATATATATATATATATACACACACACTTGTGTGCATGTGACAGGCTTTGAATTTCCACCTATCAAATCCATTCACAAGGCTTTGGTCTGCCTGGCTGTAGTAGAAGACACCAGACTGAACCCTAGACCACATAGTTGGGAAGTGAGCTTCTTTACCTCACAGCCTCATCTATGCCTAAGGGAAATGTTCTATAACTGAGCCTGCCCTTCTTAGAGCAGGTCATGTTATAATGAGCATAGCCCAGCCAAGGAAACCTATATGTGGTTACTCTACAAACTAGAAATAGCAGCCAAAATTAAACCCTACTATCTTAAGGGGAAAAAAGCCATTAAAATGTAATCCTAAATAGTTTTCTTTTCTAATTACGAAGGACAGTGGTCACAGCTTTGATTGATTTGAGCTGACCTGGGGCTAAAAACTAGGAATGTAAACATTGCCATATTTTAGGACCAAACTTTTTTTACAGCAGGCCAAATAACTGAGAGAATGATCAGTGTGAGTCACATAACTATTTTGTTCATTACAATACAGTGAAAACACAAAAAATAAAGACAACATATTTATTTACTAAAAAGTTACCAAAGAAGGTAATGTTAGCAATAAGATAGTTATATCACACCCAATGTGCACATATCCGAATCTCAAACTAAGCAGCAAAAAAAGTTAGTGAAACTTGTTTAGCTTTTAAAATATCATCAGTGTTTGCTTTGGAATTGCTGTATCCACCCAAGAGAATTGCTTTCAAATGTTCATCAGTCTAACTCTTCAATGTGCTGACTTCACAAACTTCTTTTTGAGAATGTTTGCTCACAAACAAGTTGTTCCAAACACTGATGACATATCAGAGGCAAATGAACTCTCATCTGCAGGTACTTATACGAAAGGTACAGTGCGGCAGTGGGCCGGATGAACTGACCTCGTAGGCTGTAGTTTGGCGACCCCTACTTATAGACCATAGTCTTAAATCCAGGTTGAGAATGAGATCATATGCATAACATGACGGTGTAACTTAAAACCATCTGGGTTGTTTATCTAACAGCTGTAATACTTATTCTGAATGCACAAGACTAGGCTGTTGTTGCTTAACTCCTGATGAGGATAATTTAGGTGCTATGTTTAGCAGGTCATGACCATGTTAAGGCTCTTTCTCATTGAATCAGGATGACCTAGTTTGATTTTGTTTGTCAATTGCAAGTAAAGGGACATTACTCTTACAATAGTTATTGGACTTCCTGACTGACACATCTAGCAAAAAATTACGTGGAAAATTTTAGTAGTGTGGACCACCTGATGATGAGTCATATATCATGCAGCCCACCTGATGATGAACCATGTGTCGTGTGATCCACTTGATGATGAGCTATATCTCATTCAGTTCACCTGATGATGAGCCATGTTTTGTGCGGCCTGCTTCTGAAAAAGTTTGTCTGTGTCTGCATTAGAATTATTTTACAGACAACATCAGGCTTTTAGATGCAAGGGACCTTTTTTTCAAATTTAGCTTGCTTTTATTTCAAGCAGGTTATTATAAAAGAGAAATGGACTAAAATTATAAAATTAATCACTTTTTTCCCCAACCTTTACTGCACTACATATTCAGAGTATCTGGATTTGTTAAAATATCTCAAAATTATTAATGGCTATTAAAATAAAATGAGATCTCATCAGGCAGAAGGAAGTCATTAATTTGCAATGTATAAAGTAAATTTACAACTTTTGCCTTTATTAATTGTTTTATCACCCATGTTAAGTTAGTTTAGTTGTGATAGCTCACTCACCCCTTAAGTGGGTGCTAGGCATAACTACTTAAAAGGGAGCACTACAAAAAAAAAGTGGTTAAGAACCACAGCTTTAGTGTGTTAATGTCTAGAGCAGCAAGGCATTCAAAATATTCGTGAACAGCTTTGATATTCTGTACAAGACAGATGCAAACTGTGGACATACCATAGCTATATATAACTTTAAGTAGTAGCTGGTAAGCAACTTCAACTCTTGACAATTTTAGAAATGTGGTTCACCCAACACAGATCTTTGTTAACAGCAATGCCTAGGTCACATTCAACAGTAGATTTCTTAAAGTTGTTGTGGAGGGAACAGTAAATTCTATCCAGGTTCTTTCCTCCTAAAATGTAAAATGATGCACTTGTCCACAGCCAGTCAGTAATCCATTGGGAAAAACTTCCTCATCCACCATATTCTCCCAACCTTGCTCCTTCAGACTACCATTTGTTTCATAGTTTACAGAATCATTTGGGGGACATAACTTTTGCAAGCCAGGAGGAGGTCGAAACTGACATTTCAAAGTTCTTTGCTTTGAAACCAAAAGAGTTTTACATTGATGGGATTAAAAAGCTTGTAAATAGATGGAAGGAAGTCATAGATAATCAGGGAAAGTACATTGATGATTAAATTTCAATTAAATATAACATTTGATCACTTGTTTTCTTTATTCAAAATTCGGACAGAACTTATGGGATGACCTGATATATTTGTGTCTGTCTTCCAACCACTTGACAACTGGTGTTGAATTGTATATGTTCGCATAACTTAATGGTTCAGCAAAAGAAACCAACAGAATAAATATCAGACTAAAAAAATAAGTACTGGGGTTGGTTTGTTTGAGTGATTGAACCCCTTCAAGGTAGTGCCCCATCATGACTGCAATCCAATGACTGAAACAAGTAAACAGATAAAAAAAAAACTATTATCCCACCCCAGCCATATTCAATTGCAAAACATTATTTTCACAAATGTGATGTACCAACCTAAAGACATTTGTAAATTTAACAAAGTGCTACAAACTCATTTTGCATAAAATATAGTGGTAACTCAAAAGGTATCTATTTCAGAAACTACTACTAAAAGACTGAAGTAGATGACTCCTTAAAATTACTGATGCTATTTGAACCAGGGAGACAATACTCTATGCATCTGCTAGAGCAAGCAGCTAAATTCATCACTGTATCATCTCAATGAAGCATCTTAGATATACAAAAACAGATGGAATGGTCATAGCTGTAATATGTTTATAGGTTTACTTGACTGAGACTATTGGGTGATGAGTGAAAGGTTAAATTGACTTTGTTGAGATATCAATCAGAACCATAAAACAACATAGACTCACAATCAGTTTACTAATACAAACAGGCTAAGAACATAACTTTTTGTGAACCAAACCTGGGTTTGTAAACTTATAGATAAACAGATTTTCGTAAAACTGCCCATTTAGATCTAATCATTAACTATTATTGCAGAAGAATCACATTAAAGCAGGAGCTGAAAGTTAAGTTTAGACTCATTATATATTACAGTCAACAATAGACAAAATGAATTAAGAACAAAAATTGTGAAAGATATTTCATTTTTCTTTTAATTTTCTTGAAACAAGTCAAATGTAAGTCCAATAGTGTCTTACTTTTTCTAAATTGCCCATATAGCTGATATAACTCAAAATTTACACTCCTATCAAACTGATGGGATAACAAAAATTACAGCATTCAGAATCACTTTTAGTGAAGACTTAAAACTACCAGAAATGAATGAAGTATGAAAAACAAATAATGGTCAAGAACTGGAAAAAAAAAAAAAAGAACATTCTTTCCTTTATTTCTGGCAGAGCAGTCTGCGTCAGACAAATTCTAACAGATGCAACTTTGCTGGTTAATTGAACTGTGCATACTTCATCTTTTGCAAGAATGGGTAGCATATGGAAATGTTGAAAATGTTCATGATGATTCTTCTGTGCCCTAGCCAATTTAAGTGTCTGGGCTTTTGATTTCAGCCTATCACCAATTTTATAACATATACGGTAACTAAGATAATATCCAGTATAATTTATATAATAAATTGCATGACAATAGACCAATTTTACAAGGATTTAAAATTTTGATGTAACTCTGGTTTAATATCATACACCATATCTAGAAGTTTCTTCAAACCATATTCTCTATTCTTCTTCACCATGTTGTTAAGATCTACTATTTTCCGTTGAGTGCTATCTTGAATACTTTGTTCCATATCACCTCGTGAACCAAGAACCTGAAATAAGGAAAAAATAATTATATTTATAAAAGCATTTATTCTAAGAGTTCTGTAGTAAAGAAATTGTGAGTAAATAAAAGAATGTGAATGTCTTAATTTCAAATGTAATTTTCCTTTTTTCATGAAGAAATCTGATATTGTAAAAATTCATTAGATATGTTAAATACCATTTTTGCTTCTATCTACTTTAAATCTTTATTGGTGTATCTTGTCTTCAAGTGTTATATTTTTACATATAAATAAGAAATCTATATTTTAAGCACAAAACTTTAATGCTCTCATCTGTTATGCCACAGTCTTGGGATCATGTGTCAGAAATTTATAAGTTCGATTCAGTTCATTAATATTGATTATCAAATTTACATATATGAAATTCACACCCTTATGTTTGTAAAATAGCCATATTACAATTTTGATTATAAGAGGGAAAAATGTAAATTCTATCAGGGGAAATTCGCTTCTTGTATTCATTAAACAGTTTTCCCACAATTTATTTCCTATGTTCTATTTTACAAGTAGTTTCAACCTTTCTTTGTCTTGCTAAACTTGTATCATACATAAACCCATGATTTCATTAGTCACAGATTTATGTTAAGCTTGCTCATCATGAATTAGATAACGGAATAGTTATGGCAGTATGGCTCTATTTAACCTATGCACTTGTACAAAACCAAGTTGCAATTTTGCTCTAGCCATTTTCTATTTTTAACCATTTTAGAGAAGTAAACATCATTATCATCATTTAACATTCATTTTCCATCTTGGCATGTGAGTTGGATAGTTTGACAGAAGCTGGTAAGCCAGAGGATTGCACCAAGCTCTATTGCCTGCTTTGGCATGGTTTCTATAGCTAGATATAGAGTGTACTGGGTACATTTTAAGTGACACCAGCAAGGTTACCAAGTAACTTGCAAGATGAAGACACCTCAATTGAGATGAGGAGTGGTATTGAGGGAGGTGACTTTGTACCAGGCAATGAGAAATTAAACTATGATAGAGGGACAGAAACAGGTGCCTTGTAATAGAGGAGATACATGGCTAACCCAGTTGGAGTGAGAGAGAGAGTATATAGTAGTGAAAATGTGCCAGGGATTACCTTTAAGGTACAAGGAGATGAATGAAGTGGAGTGGTACAGAGGACTGGATTGAGTGAGTGAGCAGGGAGTTTATGAGAGTGCAAAAAGAGAGTGGGAGAAAGGAGAGGGGAAAGAGAATGCAGTGAAAACAGGTATATAGGGGAGTAGTAGGACAGCAATGATACAGTTGGCAGGGGGAGGACAGGAGAGAGAAAGAGAAGACAAAGCTATAGGAGTAGGTGGGGGGACAGACAAGTGCAGTGCATGATATGTAGTTTATTTTGGTGGGGAGAGGTTAATGTAACATGTGGGTGGAGAGCACATGAATCACAGAGCTTTAAGAATTCAGTTTTGCTGAGGTAAGCGGGTTTTCTCAAGAACCTCATATCACCAGACATTTCAGTTTATTGTCATCTCTGTGAGGCTCAACATCTTGAGATCAGGCCTCACTACTTCATTCCATGTCTTCCTGGGTCTCCTTCTACAGGTTCCATCCACTTTAAGCAATAAATCCCAAATTATTTGAAAATTTATTATGAATACAGTTATCAAACATACAAACATATACATCACTAACCTTGTTCTCATATTCCTTGTATTTCGAGTCAGACTCTGCACGGAAACTTTCAATTTCTGCTTGTGCTTCTTCTTTTGCTTGTTTAAGACGTCTTGCTTTTCCTTTAAATGCAAACAAACAAGGGGTGATCATTCATTGAAACAGTTAATACCAATGCAAATATAGTGCAGATAGGTGCAGGAGTGGTTGTGTGGTTAAGTAGTTTGCTTACCAACCACATGGTTCCGGGTTCAGTCCCACTGTGTGGCACCTTCAGTAAGTGTCTTCTACTATAGCCTCAGGCCAACCAAAGCCTTGTGAGTGGATTTGGTAGACAGAAACTGAAAGAAGCCGTATGTATATATATATATATATATATATATAGATAGATATATATATTTGTGTGTTTGTGTTTGTTCCTCCAACATCGCTTGACAACCAATGCTGGTATGTTTATGTCCTTGTAACTTAGCAGTTTGGCAAAAGAGACCAATAGAATAAGTACCAGGCTTACAAAGAATAAGTCCTGGGGTCGATTTGCTCGACTAAAGGTAGTGCCCCAGCATGGCCGCAGTCAAATGATTGAAACAAGTAAAAGAATAGCTATTTGGAAAATCCAAAGTAAGATAAAGAAATATTTCATCTAGATGTGTCCGTGAGAATTGAGTACATGAATATCATATAGCTATCCTTTATTCAAAAATCATCTGCAATTAAAACAAAAACCTTACTCTTTTAAAGGACTTGACACACTGAATACTGTAGTGCTGGATATATAAAAATATGGGAAGGTCAAAGTTGGAATGCCTTTGAACATATTTCTGCTCTATCAAATTTTATAAGGGAGGTCTTTATTTCTCTTCATCAAAAAACAAATGTAGCCAACGATTGAAGACATTTGCAAAAACTAGTCTCTGTATTTTACATTCACTTTACCACATAAAGGTAGGAATATGCTCTGTAAGTTTGTTAGTATTTCAAATTTAAGCCAATACTAGTTGCTTAACCTATAATTTGAGCCCATCTACTCAGTATTCCCTTAACATGAAAGCAAACTGTTTTTACTAAAAGAGTGAAGCAATGTCAACAGCCTGTTAAAGATCCTCCCAGGCTGCTGAAACTTTCATAAATTGATGGGTTAGAGTATGGATATGAGTAAAATAATTGGGATAATAAGATGAGCAGTAAATGCATTAAACAGATTAAAGTATGTTTAGTATAGTTTGCAAGTTCAAAGTAGCAAAGACAAAAGGAGGACACAACATATGTAAGTGGACTGAAGGGTAGTGCTATCAGTTGAATGAATTTTCTTTCTTTTCCATCCCAGATGCAGAAAGTACACTTCTACCTTAAAAGGTCTGCCAGTATTTAGAGTTGAAATATTTCCATCCCACAAGAGAAAACCTTTCTTGAGGGTGCAATCCTTGCCATATTATAGTTGTATGACCACATGATAAGTCATCACAGAAATGGAAACATAGCATTTATAGAGTACGAGGAGGTTTTAACTGTTTCTTATGTACCCATTAGGAGAATGTTATAGGTGTATCTGCTTGGTAAGAGTAATGACCATGGTGATGCTGTTGAATTTTCTATCAAGGTTGCTTCCAAAGTCTCTGTTCATTGAAATACTACATGTTTGGTCAAGAGATGTCTATAGTGTATTTTCAGTACCATCTGTGTGGCTAATTGGTAACAGGAAGAGTAAAGATGAAAATCTGTGGCAGCCATAACAAAACCTTGAGTTACACTGAACTGATAGAATGAGAGTCAAAGAAAAACCCATTGACACATATATGGACTAATTTGATGATACTTTTCCCTTCAGATGAGTAGATTATGGAATCCATATAAAAAATAGCTTTCCTTTATTCATGTTAGATATGAAGACTTGATGTTAAGAGCAATAACTTTATTTTTACTGAGATCCTCTAAGCATGTTAAGTTTTACAAGCAGGGACTTTGAGAGGGTAGGGGAAGAAAATAGGTTTACCACTCAAGAACAGTTATAGCACATAACCATCAACCCAATTTCACTCACATGACTTCAGTCAACTTGAAGCTATAGCAGAAGACACTTGCTTAAGATGCTGCACAGTGAGACTGAACCCAGAACTATGTGATTACAAAACAAGCTCCTTTATCATATACCCATGTCTGTGCCTATTGTCAAAATGGATATACAAGGTGACAGTACTGTTCTAATTTTATAATCAGTGATCACATTATTTAATAATGATATCAAATTAATAATATTCATTTCAACTAGAAATGCCAGAGAATGTATAGATTTACTATTGTATTTAGAATTGCAGTAATGTCAACACCATGTCTGTTGTCAGTTCTAAAGAATTCAAATTATAATGTACTGATTGTAAAACCTTTGTAAACTATGAAAAAAAATAATAGTACAAAGTCAGCATGCAGAGCTGGTCAAAAAGGAGAAAGAATATACATTGTTAATATACAAAGAAAAGCTCATTTATAAAGCAGACATTCAAGAAAAACTGTTAAATATGATCATGATACTAATTTAGAATAGGCTTTGTGCAATTGGTACCAAGTAGTGAAAATAGGGCTAAGTATTTGTAAATAAATTCAGTAAAGTAGGCCATGTACCACCAGCTGTTGCATTTATTCTTGCTTTTAGATAAATTTTATAGCCTTAATGCTTTATGAAACAAGAAAAGGTGAATGTTAAGATTGTTATATCACTCATTTCTTTGCTGTACTAATTGTTGTCAAATAGAATGAGATTTTAATACCATGAGTTAAACAAAGATATTTAGATATTGCAAACAAAGATTTGACCAAGATGTCTATTATTCATTTATATAAATATGAATGGTTTATGCATATGTTTGCCTTGTATTCAGAAACTACAAAACTAACGTCCACAAAAGCATGTATATTATTAATTGCCATCTCACAGGGAAGATTTTTTTAATGATTTGAGAAATAAAAGTGACGTCTCCCTCAAATCGCATACAACTGCCTGTCAGGGAATGACAGAGTTGAAATGGAGTTGTATTAGAGAAAAGTAGAAATGCATACAGTTGGAAAAAAGTAGTAGTGTGAACTACTAATGAGAGATTCTAAAATGTGTTTGGGCAAAATAAAACTGTTTATCTTTCTTCTTCAGTCTTTCTCTCTTTAATATTTCTCTCTCTATCTCTCTCTCTCTCTCTCTAGAACAGTGGAACAGAATGAGAGATACACACCAAGAGAAAATACAGAGAGAGAGAGAAAGTGAAGGAGAATTATAACATTGATTTGTTTACATTTTTATCACTATTTCACAGAACAACCTTTTTAAGCAGTCATTAGATTTCCATCTTTTGAACTTTGTAGATTCCATTCGTGTGCAAAAAAATAAAGTTCTTTGAAATATATTTTTCATCTTCTACTGATAACCTATGTAGTGCTTCAACACATCATATAACTAATGAAGTGTTATATGCAGTGACAGTAAAAAAGGATGGAAAAAAAAAGGCAGGGAGCCACAGCATGGTATCGTAAGCTGCTAGAAACAGCAGCCAAATCTACCTCAAAGTCATCATCATCATCATCATCATCGTTTAACGTCCGCCTTCCATGCTAGCATGGGTTGGACGATTTGACTGAGGACTGGTGAAACCGGATGGCAACACCAGGCTCCAGTCTGATTTGGCAGAGTTTCTACAGCTGGATGCCCTTCCTAACGCCAACCACTCAGAGAGTGTAGTGGGTGCTTTTACGTGTCACCTGCACGAAAACGGCCACGCTCGAAATGGTGTCTTTTATGTACCACCCTCACAAGCCAGTCCAGGGGCACTGGCAACGATCTCGCTCGAAAATCCTACAGGAGCCAGTCAGGCGGTACTGGCAACGGCCACGCTCAAAATGGTGCATCTCATGTGCCACCCGCACAAGAACCAGTCCAGGGGCACTTGCAACGATCTTACTTGGCTTGCCGGGTCTTCTCACGCACAGCACATTTCCAAAGGTCTCGGTCAGTAGTCATCGCCTCGGTGAGGCCCAATGTACGAAGGTCTTGCCTCACCACCTCAGCCCAGGTCTTCCTGGGCCTACCTCTTCCACGGGTTCCCTCAACTGTTAGGGTGTGGCACTTTTTCACGCAGCTATCCTCCTCCATTCTCACCACATGTCCATACCAGCGCAATCGTCTCTCTTGCATGCCACAACTGATGCTTCTAATGTTCAGCTTTTCTCTCAAGATACTTACACTCTGACGGGTATTCACATTGACATTACACATCCAACGGAGCATACTGGCTTCATTCCTTGCGAGCTTACGTATGTCCTCAGCAGTTACAGCCCATGTTTCACTGCCATGTAGCATGGTTGTTCGTACGCATGCGTCATACAGTCTGCCTTTTACTCTGAGTGAGAGTCCCTTTGTCGCCAGCAGGGGTAAGAGCTCTCTAAACTTTGCCCAGGCTATTCTTATTCTAGCAGCTACACTTTCAGCGCACCCACCCCCACTACTAACTTGGTCGCCCAGATAGCGGAAGCTATCGACTACCTCTAGTTTTTCACCCTGGAATGAGATAGAAGTTGTTTCCTGTTTGTTTGCAGTCTTTATTGCACCTGAACATCTGCCACAAACAAAAACTAACTTCCTAGTTAACCTGCCTTTGATGTTGCTGCACCTCTTATGTGTCCATAGCTTGCACCGGGTACATCTTATAGAGTTACTACCTACTCCTTTTCTACATACTGAGCAGGGCCATCTACCTGAAGGGGTTTGTGTTTTATCTACCTTCCTACTTATTAGGATTTTGGTTTTAGCTAGGTTGACTCTAAGGCCCTTCAATTCTAGACCTTGCTTCCACACCTGAAACTTCTCCTCTAGTTCTGATAGTGACTCCGCAATTAGGGCAAGGTCATCAGCATAGAGGAGCTCCCAGGGGCAACCTGTCTTGAACTCCTCTGTGATTGCCTGGAGGACTATGGTAAATAAGAGGGGGCTGAGGACGGAACCTTGGTGGACCCCTACCTCTACCCGGAATTCATTGCTGTACTCATTTCCAACCCTCACCTTACTGGCAGCATCTCTGTACATGGCTCGCACAGCTTTCACTAACCATTCTTCTATCCCAAGTTTCCTCATTGACCACCAGATAAGGGATCGGGGGACCCTGTCAAAGGCTTTCTCCATGTCAACGAAAGCCAGGTACAGAGGTTTATCCTTAGCTAGGTATTTCTCCTGCAACTGTCTCACTAGAAATAAGGCATCAGTAGTGCTTTTACCTGGCACGAACCCAAACTGCAGCTCATCTAAATTGATTCGCTCCCTAATTAGTTGGGCTATGACCCTCTCTGTAACTTTCATAACCTGACTTTAAAAATCTGATAAGTGTCATATATGTACAAGGGGAAGTCAAAAATTGCCATAGCATATCTTTATTATTGCCACACTGCTTTCTGCTTATGCATGCTTATAGTTGGTACTATTGTGGTCACATGATCGAAATTTGAGCCTGATCACATCATTTTTCTTTCTGGCTTTACATTGTAAGCATGGCTGCTCTACTAGCAATGTGCACCAAAGAAGAACAAAGAGTAGTGATCCAATTTCTCTGGTTGGAAGGTGTGTCAGGTGCTGAAATTCATTGGAGGCTTTTAGCACAATACAGGGACACCCATCAACCTCCACCACTGATGAAAAGATTCAGCAAACTCAAGAGATGGTAATGGTGAACCGGCAAGTTATTATCGATGAGGTAGCTTGTTCTCTACAGATAAGTCATGGTTCTGCCTATCAAATTATCCACGATGAGCTCAGCTTCCATAAAGTCTGTGCAAGATGAGTGCCAAGAGAGCTTGCTGCAGAGCACAAGCACAAACATCTTGAGGTCTGCCAACGTTTATTCGATCGCTACAACAATGAGGGCAAGGAATTTTTGAGCAGAATAGTCACAGGAGATGAAATGTGGATCCATCATTAAGAAGCAGAATCCAAAAGACAGAATATGGAGTGGAAACATCCTGGCTCACCAGCGACAAAGTAATTCGAGATTCAGTCTTCTGTGGGAACAGTGATGCTAACCCTTTCTTGGGACTCAAAAGGGCCTATACTGGAAGACTACTTGGAAAAGGGGTATACAATCAACAGTGCAAGATAGTGCTTTGCTCACCAACAAACTGAACCCAGCAACTCGCACCAAACGCTAAAGCCTATTGTCAAAAAAAATTTTGTCCTTGCATGACAAAGCACGGTCGCCCAAACTGTTGAAACCATTAACCAATTGGGTTTTGAGGTGCCGGAACACCCTGCCTACAGCCCAGATCTCGTCCCTTCTGACTGTCATATCTTTGAACCCGTCAAAGATGGTTTACAAGGTTGTTGATTTCCTATGGATGAAGATGTGAAGGAATTGGTGCATAAATTGTTGCACGACCAACCGAAAATCTTCTTGGAGGAAATACACATTACAGCATACACACACACACACATTATATATATATATATAATGTATGCACCAATTCCTTCACATCTTCATCCATATATATATAATTATATATATAATTTGTGTGTAAGTGTGTGTCTGAACCAATGAAGGAGATTTAAGTGTGATGCCAAGACCTGAAAGAAATAGCTGCTAAATTTTCCTATAATCACACCCTATTATTTTATGCATGTATAAATGTATATATGAGCCAACACAGAAACTTCTACATGTTAGGGAGACTAGTTAGAAATAACAGCCACAACTCCCTCAGGCTACAACATATGTATGCAAATATGAGTCAACAGGGAAAAACTTCTTCATTTCAACAAGACCTGGCAGAAATGGCAACCACATATATATGAGCTATCAAGGAAGTGTTAGCAAAAACTGGAAAATTACACCACACTATCTTATACATGTATATATATTTGCATGAGTCAACAAGAGACCACTAAATGGTAACTAGGCTTCAGAAAGCCAACTTATTTGCAATTTGAATTTTTAAGCATTCTCACTTTCTTCTAAGTGTGAGTAGCCAATAGCTCTTCTTCAAGGACCCTGCTC